>NW_027176340.1:11215714-11363854 GCF_023349555.1 Cebidichthys violaceus | reverse complement strand
AGAAAGATCATTGAAATTATGTTTACTTTAAAAAAATTACACTTTTTGGCTGTTTTTCAGCCTGAAATATATTTTAAGGGAGGAAAGTGCTGAAAGCATCACGTTCTAATGAAAACAGCTTGAAACTGTGAAATCAATTGTCCTGAGCCACTTTCTTGAAGAAAGATCATTGAAATTATGTTTACTTTAAAAACATACACTTTTTGGCTGTTTTTCAACCTGAAATATCCTTTATGGGAGGAAAGTATAAAGGATCAGGTTCCAATGAACATCTTGAAACTGTGAAATTAACTGTCCTGAGCCACTTTTTCGAAGAAAATCTTTGAAGCTGTGAAATCAGCTATCGTGAGCCACTTTTTGAAGTAAAATCTTTGAAACTATGTTTACTTTAAAAAAAAATACACTTTTTGGCTGTTTTTCAGCCTGAAATATCTTTTAAGGGAGGAAAGTGCTGAAAGCATCAGGTTCTAATGAAATCATCTTGAAACTGTGAAATTAACTGTCCTGAGCCACTTTTTGGAAGTAAAATCTTTGAAACGATGTTTACTTTCACATGATCCTTTTTTTTTGGCTAACTCCCATCCTGAAACATCTTTTAAGGGAGGAAAGTGCTGAAAGCATCAAGTTCTAATGAAGTCAGCTTGAAACTGTGAAATTAACTGTCCTGAGCCACTTTCTTGAAGAAAGATCATTGAAATTATGTTTACTTTAAAAAAATACACTTTTTGGCTGTTTTTCAGCCTGAAATATCCTCTATGGGAGGAAAAAATAAATGATCAGGTTCCAATGAACATCTTGAAACTGTGAAATTAAGTGTCCTGAGCCACTTTTTCGAAGAAAATCTTTGAAGCTGTGAAATCAGCTATCGTGAGCCACTTTTTTGAAGTAAAATCTTTGAAACTATGTTTACTTTAAAAAAAACCTACTTTTTGGCTGTTTCCCAGCCTGAAATATATTTTAAGGGAGGAAAAAGTGCTGAAAACATCAGGTTCCAGTGAAGTCAGCTTGAAACTGTGAAATTAACTGTCCTGAGCCACTTTCTTGAAGTAACATTTTTGAAACTATGTTTACTTTAAAAAAAACCCCACTTTTTTGCTGTTTCCCATCCTGAAACATCTTTTAAGGGAGGAAAGTGCTGAAAGCATCAAGTTCTAATGAAAATATCATGAAACTGTGAGATAGACTGTCCTGAGCCACTTTTTTGAAGTTCAATCTTTGAAACTATGTTTACTTTCACAAAATTCACTTTTTGGCCTTATCTCAGCCTGAATCATCTTTTAAGGCAGGAAAGTGCTGAAAGCATCACGTTCTAATGAAAACAGCTTGAAACTGTGAAATCAATTGTCCTGAGCCACTTTCTTGAAGAAAGATCATTGAAATTATGTTTACTTTAAAAAAATTACACTTTTTGGCTGTTTTTCAGCCTGAAATATATTTTAAGGGAGGAAAGTGCTGAAAGCATCACGTTCTAATGAAAACAGCTTGAAACTGTGAAATCAATTGTCCTGAGCCACTTTCTTGAAGAAAGATCATTGAAATTATGTTTACTTTAAAAACATACACTTTTTGGCTGTTTTTCAACCTGAAATATCCTTTATGGGAGGAAAGTATAAAGGATCAGGTTCCAATGAACATCTTGAAACTGTGAAATTAACTGTCCTGAGCCACTTTTTCGAAGAAAATCTTTGAAGCTGTGAAATCAGCTATCGTGAGCCACTTTTTGAAGTAAAATCTTTGAAACTATGTTTACTTTAAAAAAAAATACACTTTTTGGCTGTTTTTCAGCCTGAAATATCTTTTAAGGGAGGAAAGTGCTGAAAGCATCAGGTTCTAATGAAATCATCTTGAAACTGTGAAATTAACTGTCCTGAGCCACTTTTTGGAAGTAAAATCTTTGAAACGATGTTTACTTTCACATGATCCTTTTTTTTTGGCTAACTCCCATCCTGAAACATCTTTTAAGGGAGGAAAGTGCTGAAAGCATCAAGTTCTAATGAAGTCAGCTTGAAACTGTGAAATTAACTGTCCTGAGCCACTTTCTTGAAGAAAGATCATTGAAATTATGTTTACTTTAAAAAAATACACTTTTTGGCTGTTTTTCAGCCTGAAATATCCTCTATGGGAGGAAAAAATAAAGGATCAGGTTCCAATGAACATCTTGAAACTGTGAAATTAACTGTCCTGAGCCACTTTTTCGAAGAAAATCTTTGAAGCTGTGAAATCAGCTATCGTGAGCCACTTTTTTGAAGTAAAATCTTTGAAACTATGTTTACTTTAAAAAAACCTACTTTTTGGCTGTTTCCCAGCCTGAAATATATTTTAAGGGAGGAAAAAGTGCTGAAAACATCAGGTTCCAGTGAAGTCAGCTTGAAACTGTGAAATTAACTGTCCTGAGCCACTTTCTTGAAGTAACATTTTTGAAACTATGTTTACTTTAAAAAAACCCCCACTTTTTTGCTGTTTCCCATCCTGAAACATCTTTTAAGGGAGGAAAGTGCTGAAAGCATCAAGTTCTAATGAAAATATCATGAAACTGTGAGATAGACTGTCCTGAGCCACTTTTTTGAAGTTCAATCTTTGAAACTATGTTTACTTTCACAAAATTCACTTTTTGGCCTTATCTCAGCCTGAATCATCTTTTAAGGCAGGAAAGTCCTGAAAGCATCACGTTCTAATGAAAACAGCTTGAAACTGTGAAATCAATTGTCCTGAGCCACTTTCTTGAAGAAAGATCATTGAAATTATGTTTACTTTAAAAAAATTACACTTTTTGGCTGTTTTTCAGCCTGAAATATATTTTAAGGGAGGAAAGTGCTGAAAGCATCACGTTCTAATGAAAACAGCTTGAAACTGTGAAATCAATTGTCCTGAGCCACTTTCTTGAAGAAAGATCATTGAAATTATGTTTACTTTAAAAACATACACTTTTTGGCTGTTTTTCAGCCTGAAATATGCTCTATAAGTGGAAAAAATAAAGTATCAGAGTCCAATGAACATCTTGAAACTGTGAAATTAACTGTCCTGAGCCACTTTTTTGAAGAAAATCTTTGAAGCTGTGAAATCAGCTATCGTGACCCACTTTTTTGAAGTAAAATCTTTGAAACTATGTTTACTTTCACATGATCCTTTTTTTTTGGCTGTCTCCCATCCTGAAGCATCTTTTAAGGGAGGAAAGTGCTGAAACCATCAAGTTCTAATGAAAATATCATGAAACTCTGAGATAGACTGTCCTGAGTTACTTTTTTGAAGTTAAATCTTTGAAACTATGTTTACTTTCACAAAATTCACTTTTTGGCCTTATTTCAGCCTGAATCATCTTTTAAGGCAGGAAAGTGCTGAAAGCATCACGTTCTAATGAAAACAGCTTGAAACTGTGAAATCAATTGTCCTGAGCCACTTTCTTGAAGAAAGATCATTGAAATTATGTTTACTTTAAAAAAATACACTTTTTGGCTGTTTTTCAGCCTGAAATATCCTCTATGGGAGGAAAAAATAAAGGATCAGGTTCCAATGAACATCTTGAAACTGTGAAATTAAGTGTCCTGAGCCACTTTTTCGAAGAAAATCTTTGAAGCTGTGAAATCAGCTATCGTGAGCCACTTTTTTGAAGTAAAATCTTTGAAACTATGTTTACTTTAAAAAAAACCTACTTTTTGGCTGTTTCCCAGCCTGAAATATATTTTAAGGGAGGAAAAAGTGCTGAAAACATCAGGTTCCAGTGAAGTCAGCTTGAAACTGTGAAATTAACTGTCCTGAGCCACTTTCTTGAAGTAACATTTTTGAAACTATGTTTACTTTAAAAAAAACCCCACTTTTTTGCTGTTTCCCATCCTGAAACATCTTTTAAGGGAGGAAAGTGCTGAAAGCATCAAGTTCTAATGAAAATATCATGAAACTGTGAGATAGACTGTCCTGAGCCACTTTTTGAAGTTCAATCTTTGAAACTATGTTTACTTTCACAAAATTCACTTTTTGGCCTTATCTCAGCCTGAATCATCTTTTAAGGCAGGAAAGTCCTGAAAGCATCACGTTCTAATGAAAACAGCTTGAAACTGTGAAATCAATTGTCCTGAGCCACTTTCTTGAAGAAAGATCATTGAAATTATGTTTACTTTAAAAACATACACTTTTTGGCTGTTTTTCAGCCTGAAATATGCTCTATAAGTGGAAAAAATAAAGTATCAGAGTCCAATGAACATCTTGAAACTGTGAAATTAACTGTCCTGAGCCACTTTTTTGAAGTTAAATCTTTGAAACTATGTTTACTTTCACAAAATTCACTTTTTGGCCTTATCTCAGCCTGAATCATCTTTTAAGGCAGGAAACTGCTGAAAGCATCACGTTCTAATGAAAACAGCTTGAAACTGTGAAATCAATTGTCCTGAGCCACTTTCTTGAAGAAAGATCATTGAAATTATGTTTACTTTAAAAAAATACACTTTTTGGCTGTTTTTCAGCCTGAAATATCCTCTATGGGAGGAAAAAATAAAGGATCAGGTTCCAATGAACATCTTGAAACCGTGAAATTAACTGTCCTGAGACACTTTTTCGAAGAAAATCTTTGAAGCAGTGAAATCAGCTATCCTGAGCCACTTTATTGAAGTAACATTTTTGAAACTATGTTTACTTTAAAAAAAACAACCACTTTTTGACTGTTTCCCAGCCTGAAATATATTTTAATGGAGGAAAGTGCTGAAAGCATCAGGTTCTAATGAAGTCAACTTGAAACTGTGAAATTAACTGTCCTGAGCCACTAGATCGAAGAAAATCTTTGAAGCTGTGAAATCAGCTATCCTGAGCCACTGTCTTGAAGTAACATTTTTGAAACTATGTTTACTTTAAAAAAAAATACACTTTTTGGCTGTTTTTCAGCCTGAAATATCTTTTAAGGGAGGAAAGTGCTGAAAGCATCAGGTTCTAATGAAATCATCTTGAAACTGTGAAATTAACTGTCCTGAGCCACTTTTTTGAAGTAAAATCTTTGAAACGATGTTTACTTTCACATGATCCTTTTTTTTTGGCTAACTCCCATCCTGAAACATCTTTTAAGGGAGGAAAGTGCTGAAAGCATCAGGTTCTAATGAAGTCAGCTTGAAACTGTGAAATTAACTGTCCTGAGCCACTTTCTTGAAGAAAGATCATTGAAATTATGTTTACTTTAAAAACATACACTTTTTGGCTGTTTTTCAGCCTGAAATATCCTCTATGGGAGGAAAAAATAAAGGATCAGGTTCCAATGAACATCTTGAAACTGTGAAATTAAGTGTCCTGAGCCACTTTTTCGAAGAAAATCTTTGAAGCTGTGAAATCAGCTATCGTGACCCACTTTTTTGAAGTAAAATCTTTGAAACTATGTTTACTTTAAAAAAACCTACTTTTTGGCTGTTTCCCAGCCTGAAATATATTTTAAGGGAGGAAAAAGTGCTGAAAACATCAGGTTCCAGTGAAGTCAGCTTGAAACTGTGAAATTAACTGTCCTGAGCCACTTTCTTGAAGTAACATTTTTGAAACTATGTTTACTTAAAAAAAACCCCACTTTTTTGCTGTTTCCCATCCTGAAACATCTTTTAAGGGAGGAAAGTGCTGAAAGCATCAAGTTCTAATGAAAATATCATGAAACTGTGAGATAGACTGTCCTGAGCCACTTTTTTGAAGTTCAATCTTTGAAACTATGTTTACTTTCACAAAATTCACTTTTTGGCCTTATCTCAGCCTGAATCATCTTTTAAGGCAGGAAAGTGCTGAAAGCATCACGTTCTAATGAAAACAGCTTGAAACTGTGAAATCAATTGTCCTGAGCCACTTTCTTGAAGAAAGATCATTGAAATTATGTTTACTTTAAAAAAATTACACTTTTTGGCTGTTTTTCAGCCTGAAATATATTTTAAGGGAGGAAAGTGCTGAAAGCATCACGTTCTAATGAAAACAGCTTGAAACTGTGAAATCAATTGTCCTGAGCCACTTTCTTGAAGAAAGATCATTGAAATTATGTTTACTTTAAAAACATACACTTTTTGGCTGTTTTTCAACCTGAAATATCCTTTATGGGAGGAAAATATAAAGGATCAGGTTCCAATGAACATCTTGAAACTGTGAAATTAACTGTCCTGAGCCACTTTTTCGAAGAAAATCTTTGAAGCTGTGAAATCAGCTATCGTGAGCCACTTTTTGAAGTAAAATCTTTGAAACTATGTTTACTTTAAAAAAAAATACACTTTTTGGCTGTTTTTCAGCCTGAAATATCTTTTAAGGGAGGAAAGTGCTGAAAGCATCAGGTTCTAATGAAATCATCTTGAAACTGTGAAATTAACTGTCCTGAGCCACTTTTTTGAAGTAAAATCTTTGAAACGATGTTTACTTTCACATGATCCTTTTTTTTTGGCTAACTCCCATCCTGAAACATCTTTTAAGGGAGGAAAGTGCTGAAAGCATCATGTTCTAATGAAAATATCATGAAACTCTGAGATAGACTGTCCTGAGTTACTTTTTTGAAGTTAAATCTTTGAAACTATGTTTACTTTCACAAAATTCACTTTTTGGCCTTATTTCAGCCTGAATCATATTTTAAGGCAGGAAAGTGCTGAAAGCATCACGTTCTAATGAAAACAGCTTGAAACTGTGAAATCAATTGTCCTGAGCCACTTTCTTGAAGAAAGATCATTGAAATTATGTTTACTTTAAAAACATACACTTTTTGGCTGTTTTTCAACCTGAAATATCCTTTATGGGAGGAAAATATAAAGGATCAGGTTCCAATGAACATCTTGAAACTGTGAAATTAACTGTCCTGAGCCACTTTTTCGAAGAAAATCTTTGAAGCTGTGAAATCAGCTATCGTGAGCCACTTTTTGAAGTAAAATCTTTGAAACTATGTTTACTTTAAAAAAAAATACACTTTTTGGCTGTTTTTCAGCCTGAAATATCTTTTAAGGGAGGAAAGTGCTGAAAGCATCAGGTTCTAATGAAATCATCTTGAAACTGTGAAATTAACTGTCCTGAGCCACTTTTTTGAAGTAAAATCTTTGAAACGATGTTTACTTTCACATGATCCTTTTTTTTTGGCTAACTCCCATCCTGAAACATCTTTTAAGGGAGGAAAGTGCTGAAAGCATCAGGTTCTAATGAAGTCAGCTTGAAACTGTGAAATTACCTGTCCTGAGCCACTTTCTTGAAGAAAGATCATTGAAATTATGTTTACTTTAAAAAAATACACTTTTTGGCTGTTTTTCAGCCTGAAATATCCTCTATGGGAGGAAAAAATAAAGGATCAGGTTCCAATGAACATCTTGAAACTGTGAAATTAAGTGTCCTGAGCCACTTTTTCGAAGAAAATCTTTGAAGCTGTGAAATCAGCTATCGTGACCCACTTTTTTGAAGTAAAATCTTTGAAACTATGTTTACTTTCACATGATCCTTTTTTTTTGGCTGTCTCCCATCCTGAAGCATCTTTTAAGGGAGGAAAGTGCTGAAACCATCAAGTTCTAATGAAAATATCATGAAACTCTGAGATGGACTGTCCTGAGCCACTTTTTTGAAGTTCAATCTTTGAAACTATGTTTACTTTCACAAAATTCACTTTTTGGCCTTATCTCAGCCTGAATCATCTTTTAAGGCAGGAAAGTGCTGAAAGCATCACGTTCTAATGAAAACAGCTTGAAACTGTGAAATCAATTGTCCTGAGCCACTTTCTTGAAGAAAGATCATTAAAATTTTGTTTACTTTAAAAACATACACTTTTTGGCTGTTTTTCAGCCTGAAATATGCTCTATAAGTGGAAAAAATAAAGGATCAGAGTCCAATGAACATCTTGAAACTGTGAAATTAACTGTCCTGAGCCACTTTTTTGAAGTTAAATCTTTGAAACTATGTTTACTTTCACAAAATTCACTTTTTGGCCTTATCTCAGCCTGAATCATCTTTTAAGGCAGGAAAGTGCTGAAAGCATCAGGTTCTAATGAAAACAGCTTAAAACTTTGAGATCAATTGTCCTGAGCCACTTTCTTGAAGAAAGATCATTGATATTATGTTTACTTTAAAAAAATACACTTTTTGGCTGTTTTTCAGCCTGAAATAACCTCTATGGGAGGAAAATATAAAGGATCAGGTTTCAATGAACATCTTGAAACTGTGAAATTACCTGTCCTGAGCCACTTTTTCCAAGAAAATCTTTGAAGCTGTGAAATCAGCTATCCTGAGCCACTTTCTTGAAGTAACATTTTTGAAACTATGTTTACTTTAAAAGAAACCCCACTTTTTTGCTGTTTCCCATCCTGAAACATCTTTTAAGTGAGGAAAGTGCTGAAAGCATCAAGTTCTAATGAAAATATCATGAAACTGTAAGATAGACTGTCCTGAGCCACTTTTTTTAAGTTAAATCTTTAAAACTATGTTTACTTTCACAAAATTCACTTTTTGGCCTTATCTCAGCCTGAATCATCTTTTAAGGCAGGAAAGTGCTGAAAGCATCAGGTTCTAATGAAAACAGCTTAAAACTTTGAGATCAATTGTCCTGAGCCACTTTCTTGAAGAAAGATCATTGAAATTATGTTTACTTTAAAATAATACACTTTTTGGCTGTTTTTCAGCCTGAAATATCCTCTATGGGAGGAAAAAATAAAGGATCAGGTTCCAATGAACATCTTGAAACCGTGAAATTAACTGTCCTGAGCCACTTTTTCGAAGAAAATCTTTGAAGCAGTGAAATCAGCTATCCTGAGCCACTTTCTTGAAGTAACATTTTTGAAACTATGTTTACTTTAAAAAAAAACAACCACTTTTTGACTGTTTCCCAGCCTGAAATATATTTTAATGGAGGAAAGTGCTGAAAGCATCAGGTTCTAATGAAGTCAGCTTGAAACTGTGAAATTAACTGTCCTGAGCCACTAGATCGAAGAAAATCTTTGAAGCTGTGAAATCAGCTATCCTGAGCCACTGTCTTGAAGTAACATTTTTGAAACTATGTTTACTTTAAAAAAAACCCCACTTTTTGGCTGTTTCCCAGCCTGAAATATCTTTTAAGGGAGGAAAGTGCTGAAAGCATCAGGTTCTAATGAAATCATCTTGAAACTGTGAAATTAACTGTCCTGAGCCACTTTCTTGAAGAAAGATCATTGAAATTATGTTTACTTTAAAAAAATACACTTTTTGGCTGTTTTTCAGCCTGAAATATCCTCTATGGGAGGAAAAAATAAAGGATCAGAGTCCAATGAACATCTTGAAACTGTGAAATTAACTGTCCTGAGCCACTTTCTTGAAGAAAGATCATTGAAATTATGTTTACTTTAAAAAAGATACACTTTTTGGCTGTTTTTCAACCTGAAATATCCTCTATGGGAGGAAAATATAAAGGATCAGGTTCCAATGAACATCTTGAAACAGTGAAATTAACTGTCCTGTGCCACTTTTTCGAAGAAAATCTTTGAAGCTGTGAAATCAGCCATCCTGAGCCACTTTCTTGAAGTAACATTTTTGAAACTATGTTTACTTTAAAAAAAAACCCACTTTTTGGCTGTTTCCCAGCCTGAAATATCTTTTAAGGGAGGAAAGTGTTGAAAGCATCAGGTTCTAATGAAAACATCTTGAAACTGTGAAATTAACCGTCCTGAGCCACTTTCTTGAAGAAAGATCATTGAAATTATGTTTACTTTAAAAAAATACACTTTTTGGCTGTTTTTCAGCCTGAAACATCTTTTAATGGAGGAAAGTGCTGTAAGCATCAGGTTTTAATGAAAACATCTTGAAATTAGCTGTCCTGAGCAACTGTCTTGAAGAAAGATCATTGAAATTATGTTTACTTTCAAAAAATCCACTTTTTGGCTCTTTTTCAGCCTGAAATATCCCTTATGGGAGGAAAAAATAAAGGCTCAGGTTTTAATGAAAACATCTTGAAACTGTGAAATTAACTTTCCTGAGACACTTTTTTGAAGTAAAATATTTGAAACTATGCTTACTTTCAAAAAATCCAGTTTTCGGACTTTTCTCAGCCTGAAACATCTTACAGTAAAGTGCTGAAAGCATCAGGTTATAATGAAAATGTCATGAAACTGTGAAATAGACTGTCCTGAGCCACTTTCTTTGAAGAAAATCTTTGAAGCTGTGAAATCAGCTATCCTGAGCCACTGTCTTGAAGTAACATTTTTGAAACTATGTTTACTTTAAAAAAAACCCCACTTTTTGGCTGTTTCCCAGCCTGAAATATCTTTTAAGGGAGGAAAGTGCTGAAAGCATCAGGTTCTAATGAAATCATCTTGAAACTGTGAAATTAACTGTCCTGAGCCACTTTCTTGAAGAAAGATCATTGAAATTATGTTTACTTTAAAAAAATACACTTTTTGGCTGTTTTTCAGCCTGAAATATCCTCTATGGGAGGAAAAAATAAAGGATCAGAGTCCAATGAACATCTTGAAACTGTGAAATTAACTGTCCTGAGCCACTTTCTTGAAGAAAGATCATTGAAATTATGTTTACTTTAAAAAAGATACACTTTTTGGCTGTTTTTTCAACCTGAAATATCCTCTATGGGAGGAAAATATAAAGGATCAGGTTCCAATGAACATCTTGAAACAGTGAAATTAACTGTCCTGTGCCACTTTTTCGAAGAAAATCTTTGAAGCTGTGAAATCAGCTATCCTGAGCCACTTTCTTGAAGTAACATTTTTGAAACTATGTTTACTTTAAAAAAAAACCCACTTTTTGGCTGTTTCCCAGCCTGAAATATCTTTTAAGGGAGGAAAGTGTTGAAAGCATCAGGTTCTAATGAAAACATCTTGAAACTGTGAAATTAACCGTCCTGAGCCACTTTCTTGAAGAAAGATCATTGAAATTATGTTTACTTTAAAAAAATACACTTTTTGGCTGTTTTTCAGCCTGAAACATCTTTTAATGGAGGAAAGTGCTGTAAGCATCAGGTTTTAATGAAAACATCTTGAAATTAGCTGTCCTGAGCAACTGTCTTGAAGAAAGATCATTGAAATTATGTTTACTTTCAAAAAATCCACTTTTTGGCTCTTTTTCAGCCTGAAATATCCCTTATGGGAGGAAAAAATAAAGGCTCAGGTTCTAATGAAAACATCTTGAAACTGTGAAATTAACTTTCCTGAGACACTTTTTTGAAGTAAAATATTTGAAACTATGCTTACTTTCAAAAAATCCAGTTTTCGGACTTTTCTCAGCCTGAAACATCTTACAGTAAAGTGCTGAAAGCATCAGGTTATAATGAAAATGTCATGAAACTGTGAAATAGACTGTCCTGAGCCACTTTCTTTGAAGAAAATCTTTGAAGCTGTGGAATCAGCTGTCCTGAGACACTTTATTGAAGTAACATTTTTGAAACTATATTTACTTTAAAAAAAAAAAAAACACTTTTTGGGTGTTTCCCAGTCTGAAATATCTTTTATGGGAGGAAAGTGCCGAAAGCATCAGGTTCTAATGAAAACATCTTGAAACTGTGAAATGAACTGTCCTGAGCCACTTTTTCGAAGAAAATCTTTGAAGCTGTGAAATCAGCTATCCTGAGCCACTTTTTTGAAGTAAAAACTTTGAAACGATGTTTACTTTAAAAAAAAAAAACCACTTTTTGGCTGTATCCCAGCCTGAAATATCTTTTAAGGGAGGAAAGTGCTGAAAGCATCAAGTTCTAATGAAAATATCATGCAACTGTGAGATAGACTGTCCTGAGCCACTTTTTTGAAGTTAAATCTTTGAAACTATGTTTACTTTCACAAAATTCACTTTTTGGCTTTTTCCCCACCTGAAACATCTTTAAGGGAGAAACGTGCTGAAAGCATCACGTTCTAATGAAAACAGCTTGAAACTGTGAAATCAATTGTCCTGAGCCACTTTCTTGAAGAAAGATCATTGAAATTATGTTTACTTTAAAAAAAATACACTTTTTGGCTGTTTGTCAGCCTGAAATATCCTCTATGGGAGGAAAATATAAAGGATCAGGTTCCAATGAACATCTTGAAACAGTGAAATTAACTGTCCTGAGCCACTTTTCGAAGAAAATCTTTGAAGCTGTGAAATCAGCTATCCAGAGCCACTTTCTTGAAGTAACATTTTTGAAACTATGTTTACTTCAAAAAAAAACCCCACTTTTTGGCTGTCTCCCATCCTGAAACATCTTTTAAGGCAGTAACCTGCTGAAAGCATCAGGTTCTAATGAAAATAACTTGAAACTGTGAAATTAACTGTCCTGAGCCACTTTTTTGAAGTTAAATCTTTGAAACTATGTTTACTTTCACAAAATTCACTTTTTGGCCTTATCTCACCCTGAATCATCTTTTAAGGCAGGAAAGTGCTGAAAGCATCAGGTTCTAATGAAAACATCTTGAAACTGTGAAATTAACTGTCCTGAGCCACTTTCTTGAAGAAAGATCATTGAAATTATGTTTACTTTAAAAAAATACACTTTTTGGCTGTTTTTCAGCCTGAAATATGCTCTATGGGAGGAAAAAATAAAGGATCAGAGTCCAATGAACATCTTGAAACTGTGAAATTAACTGTCCTGAGCCACTTTCTTGAAGTAACATTTTTGAAACTATGTTTACTTCAAAAAAAAAACCCCACTTTTTGTCTGTCTCCCATCCTGAAACATCTTTTAAGGCAGTAACCTGCTGAAAGCATCAGGTTCTAATGAAAACAGCTTAAAACTTTGAGATCAATTGTCCTGAGCCACTTTCTTGAAGAAAGATCATTGAAATTATGTTTACTTTAAAAAAGATACACTTTTTGGCTGTTTTTCAACCTGAAATATCCTCTATGGGAGGAAAATATAAAGGATCAGGTTCCAATGAACATCTTGAAACAGTGAAATTAACTGTCCTGTGCCACTTTTTCGAAGAAAATCTTTGAAGCTGTGAAATCAGCTATCCTGAGCCACTTTCTTGAAGTAACATTTTTGAAACTATGTTTACTTTAAAAAAAAACCCACTTTTTGGCTGTTTCCCAGCCTGAAATATCTTTTAAGGGAGGAAAGTGTTGAAAGCATCAGGTTCTAATGAAAACATCTTGAAACTGTGAAATTAACCGTCCTGAGCCACTTTCTTGAAGAAAGATCATTGAAATTATGTTTACTTTAAAAACATACACTTTTTGGCTGTTTTTCAGCCTGAAATATCCTCTATGGGAGGAAAAAATAAAGGCTCAGGTTCTAATGAAAACATCTTGAAACTGTGAAATTAACTTTCCTGAGACACTTTTTTGAAGTAAAATATTTGAAACTATGCTTACTTTCAAAAAATCCAGTTTTCGGACTTTTCTCAGCCTGAAACATCTTACAGTAAAGTGCTGAAAGCATCAGGTTATAATGAAAATGTCATGAAACTGTGAAATAGACTGTCCTGAGCCACTTTCTTTGAAGAAAATCTTTGAAGCTGTGGAATCAGCTGTCCTGAGACACTTTATTGAAGTAACATTTTTGAAACTATATTTACTTTAAAAAAAAAAAAAACACTTTTTGGGTGTTTCCCAGTCTGAAATATCTTTTATGGGAGGAAAGTGCCGAAAGCATCAGGTTCTAATGAAAACATCTTGAAACTGTGAAATGAACTGTCCTGAGCCACTTTTTCGAAGAAAATCTTTGAAGCTGTGAAATCAGCTATCCTGAGCCACTTTTTTGAAGTAAAAACTTTGAAACGATGTTTACTTTAAAAAAAAAAACCCACTTTTTGGCTGTATCCCAGCCTGAAATATCTTTTAAGGGAGGAAAGTGCTGAAAGCATCAAGTTCTAATGAAAATATCATGCAACTGTGAGATGGACTGTCCTGAGCCACTTTTTTGAAGTTAAATCTTTGAAACTATGTTTACTTTCACAAAATTCACTTTTTGGCTTTTTCTACACCTGAAACATCTTTAAGGGAGGAAAGTGCTGAAAGCATCAGGTTTTAATGAAAACATCTTGAAATTAGCTGTCCTGAGCAACTGTCTTGAAGAAAGATCGTTGAAATTATATTTAGTTTAAAAAAATCCACTTTTTGGCTGTTTCCCAGCCTGAAATATCTTTTAAGGGAGAAAAGTGCTGAAAGCATCAGGTTCTAATGAAAACATCTTGAAACCGTAAAATCAGCTGTCCTGAGTCACTTTCTTGAAGTAAAATCTTTGAAACTATGTTTACTTTCACAAAATTCACTTTTGGCCTCTTCCCAGCATAACACTTTTAAGAGCATAAAAAGTAAAAATGCATCTTGAGACAGTAAAGTGCTGAAAGCATCAGGTTTTAACGAAAACATCTGTTTTAAATTAAAACTGTACAACTTATAAAACTGTACAACATTTAAAACAAGTTATATATTGCTTGATCATAAAAGACTAACCGGTCGCTTTGCCAGGGTCCTCTTGGAGGTAGCAGCCCTCTGCTTATGTTCAACAGTAGGTTTCTATTGCAAAGGGGAAAAAAAGTTACTCTTTGAAGCCTTATCTCATTTTGGACAAAGATTTTACTGTAACAATATTATTGTGCTATGAAGGAGATAATGTAAGATAAGGTAGAGAACATAGAGAAGCTACATGCATACCTTTGTGACTTGTGGAACAGCTACAGTAATCAAGGCTAGAAACGACTACTAGATGGAACAATCTTATCCATTTCCACCAACATCGCACTCCTAAACCTGACAGGTGTTAGCGGGATGAAACAGTCCTTCAGTGTTACCTGCAGTAACTGTTGAGAGAATAATGATAACAATTCATCTTTTCAAAGTCAAACTATACTGGTATAACCTAGAAACATTGTATGGTGCTTTGACTTCAACAATAACAAACATAACTAACCTGATGCTGAAGCATCCTCCTTTTGAATTCATCACATGTTGACTTGAGTTGCCCAGGTTGGTGCCTCTGTAATAATAAACGGCATAGTTTTTATTTCACAAATACGTATCCTTTGACCATTACTAAAGTAAAGTTTTTAGGAAATATCAGTTCTTTGAAAAGCCTCAAGCTAACAATAAAAGAGTGCAAGCCGTTACCTTCCTGCCCTGTCTCAAAGGGATCTGGTTGACGTGGCACGTGTATCGTTGAGGTTCGATTGAGATATCGCTTCTCTCGTTTCTGCATTTTAGAATCATACTCTTGGATTGAATCTTGTATTTGTGGGGCTTTTATTTTGAAAGGGTGGGACTGGGTGGGTGAGAGAGGGGGAAAGGAGACAGAATCATGTTTGACACACAAACAGAAGTCATTTAATGACAGGCTCTTTAAGTGTGTCATACCTGTATCAGAGATATATACACCTTTGAGAGAGAGAGAGACAGACACACAGACAGACACAGGCAGGCATACAGGCAGGCAGACAGACAGACAGACAGACAGACAGACAGACAGACAGACAGACAGACAGACAGACAGAGAGAGAGAGAGAGAGAGAGAGAGAGAGAGAGAGAGAGAGAGAGAGAGTGCGTGCGTGTCACTGGTTGCCATGGTGATGACACAGGGCTTGGAGAGTCTGTGAGTCTGTTTGTTTATAAACATCAGTAATTAGCTGAATTAAGAACACCTGTGAGCTTTGCAGCCTTTTCATGAGAAAACACTGTCAAACAAATGCACTTTATACCAAAACCATGAGTCCAATCAATAAAATAAGTGCACCGTGAGAGAGATAAGACTCTGCCGAACGCCCTGGTATGTTTTTTATGTTTGTAGTGTTATAAATGTGAGCGCCAGCGCAAGTTACAAAACTGGTACCGTCTGCTTGCTTTGACAAATTTCTTTTCTGATTTAACATGGAGTCTAATGGAACAGTTGGTTGGAGTTCATGTCGCTCTGTGGCTGTTTGAGCTAAATGTGTAAGTCCATTGGATTCCATAGACACTTTGTTGCGACCAGCACAACATTTGCAAGCTTTTTGGCCAAAAATGGTGTATAAAGAGTAAAAAATGTGTGAATGGGAGCAATTTGTTTGTAAAAATCACAGAATATTTTCCTGCTCTGCTCCACTCTGACCGTGATGTCATCACTCTAACACTTAACGAGCTGCGCAATACACACCCATTATAAAATCTGAAACGGACCCAAAATTTTCCTGAAACTTCATCTGTGACTTCATGAAAACTATGCTAGCTAGGTTTTAAACTTTGAATAATTTTTCTACGTTAAAGTATGGCTGGTCAATATGGGTCCAAATTTAAGTGTTTTTTTTGCTTTCTACACGCCGAAATCCCATTCAAGTCAATGGGCCGATTTTTCACCGTAGATCGCAATTTTCGGGGAAACCGCTGGGCGAATTTCTTATAAAAGTCATAGCTCACGATTCCCGATCAAGCCGCACGTGTTGAATTATTTTTTGAGCAGGTGTTGGCAACGCTGTGTGACTAGTTTCGCGGCAAACTCTGATGTGGAAGATGGAGAACGAGAATAACTAGAAAATGCATTTCCTGCTGAAAATGCGTTGGAATGCTGAAAGCTGAAAGCTGAAATGAATTGCAAAAACATTGCTGAAAATACAGAAATGAGAGACTACCTGTCTGAAAAATGTTGAAGCCCGAAAGCATTTAAACTGCACTGCTGAAAACCCTTCTAGTTGAAACGTAGTGTCTGTAGCTGAAAGTATGAGAAAGAAGAAGGCTTTGAAAATTGAAGAAGTTTAACAGGATTTGAAGATTTTCTCCATAGATATCTTATCCAAAACAAATTGCAAAAAGCTTAATAATTCAAAAATATAAAGATTATAAATATGAAAAGTCATATCACCCTCTCCTGACAGAGCTGAACATTTTGATATTCGAATGGTTTCTGTGGCTTAAAAAATGTCAGCAGTAGTGATATTTGTAGAAGTTGTAGTAGAAGTATTGTTTGAAGTAGAAGTATTAGTAGCATTAGAGATATTTATAGTAGTAGTAGAAGTTGTAGTTGTTGTAGAAGTATTAGTAATTCGAAGAAGTAGTAGAAGTAGTCGTAGTAATAGCTGTAGCAGTGGTTGTTGTATTTAATATAACAGTAGTAGTAGTAGAAGAAGTAGTAGTATGAGTAACAGTAATGACAGTATTTGAAGTAGCAGTAATAGCAGTAGTAGAAATACTAGTAGCATTCATACTTTTAGCTGTAGTAGTATTAGTATTGGTAGTAGCATGAATAGCAGCAGTAGTAGTAGTAGCAGTTGTAGTATAAGTAATAGTAGTACTGGTAGTATTAGCAGTAGTGGTAGTAATAATTGCAGTAGTAGTAGTGGTAATAGTTGCAACAACAAACGTTGTAGTAGAAGTAGTATTAGTAGTATTAGTAGCAGTAGTAGTAATACTAGAAATATTAGCAGCAGTAGTAGTAGTTGTCGTAGTATTAGTAAGAGCATTAATTATTTCAACAAAAAAAGCCTCATTTTGAGCTTAATGTTTAAATACAGTTAATCCATGGGGCTTTTATTTTGAAAGGGTGGGGCTGGGTGGGTTAGACAGGAGGCGAGGAGACTGAATCATAATGTTAGATAAACACAAACAGGTTATTAAATGACAGGCTTCATCAAAAGCATTTCAGTTGGAATTCATTCGGTGGGGCTTGTACTTTAAAATGGTGTGTGCGTGTGTGTGTGTGGGGGGGGTCCTCTAAAAGTCTCTAATACCTGAATGACTGTATAAGAGATACACACGCAGAGAGAGAGACACACAGAGAGAGATACACACGCAGAGAGAGAGAGACACACAGAGAGATAGAGAGACACACAGAGAGAGAGAGATACACACGCAGAGAGAGAGAGACACACAGAGAGATAGAGTGAGGCTTGTGTCTGTGAGTCTGTGTGTTTATAAACATCAGTAATTAGCTCAAGCACGAACACCTGTGAGCCTGGCTGCCTTTTCATGAGAAAAGACTGGGAAACACCTGTCAAACAAAACCCCCAAAACACCATAACCATAGCCCCTATTGCTCCAATATTAATACTGGAGAGGGAGGATGAGTTGAAGAACAGATCATGCGAAAATTGTGTCTGTACTGGAAAAAAAAGTGGCTTCAATGGCGATTTAGAAATGGGGTACGGTTGTCTGTGTAAGACTTTTTTGAAGTACGTTTTAACATTAGGGTCTATGGAGGAGAAAGTTGGTTTTCCTCTCAAGTAAAGGCTTTTGTGCCAAATGTGTAAATCTGTGAGATTCCACAGTCATATGTCTACGACAAGGACAAGATTAGCTACGTTTCCATCCAAAAATTATGCATGTAGAGTGAAAATTGAGGAGTCAGTCGCAAAAGACAAATATTTTTTTCACAGGAATCTCAAGCTTCTCTTCACTCTAGCGATGACATCACGCACTCTAAGCTGCGCAATACACACCCATTATAAAAGCAGAAAAGGACTGAAAAACACATAAAAGCTAAATTGCTACAGCTCAAAAAGTATAAAAGATATCAAAATGATTATAACATACAATCATTGATCAGGGTTTTCTCAACATTTGAAAGTTTAAATGGTGTCTGTAGCTGAAAGTATGAGGAAGTAGAATGATCTGAAAGTTGAACAAGTTTAAGAGGATTTGAAAAGTTTCTCCATAGACATCCCATTCAAAAAAAAATTGCTAAAAGCTTAATAATTAAAAAAGTTGAAAGATTAGAAACATAAAAAGACATAGCACCCCTTTCCTGAAAAAGCTGAACATTGTCATATTTGAACGGTTTCTGTAGCTGAAAAGATGTGGAAGTTATTAAGTGCCAAAATACGTACGGAAGAAATAGAAGTTGAAGAATAAAGATTCGAAGAACAATACTTGGAATCAGCATTCCAACAACTAGAAAATGCATTTCCTGCTGAAAATGCGTTGGAATGCTGAAAGCTGAAATGAATTGCAAAAACATTGCTGAAAATACAGAAATGAGAGACTACCTGTCTGAAAAATGTTGAAGCCCGAAAGCATTTAAACTGCACTGCTGAAAACCCTTCTAGTTGAAACGTCTAACTATGGTGTCTGTAGCTGAAAGTATGAGAAAGAAGAAGGCTTTGAAAGTTGAAGAAGTTTAACAGGATTTGAAGATTTTCTCCATAAATATTCCAGTCAAAACAAATTGCAAAAAGCTTAATAATATTAAAGCTGCAAGCAGTGATGAATGGGCCCTCGCCTCCTCCCGCAAGTCGGGGGTGCCGGCGGGACTCCAACGTATGCAGCCGAGATCGTCTGCGACAGTCGGACAACGCGCTTAGGAGTCTGATGCTTTGTTTCTGCTTGGACCACGTGACGAATGAAATGATGCAATGCAAATAGTCCACAGCATCCTGTATCCGCTGTGTGGTGCTACAGAGCATGCACAAACATGTATTATGTTGCTCTATAACAACTGTAGACAACATTGTGTAAAAGTCATGTAAATCGGATGCCAGTTGTCAAAAAACGCAAAATTACTTTGGCCAGCAGGTGGCGCTGTGAGTATTAGTGAAAATTAGCTTGTGGACATCCTCAGGCCATGAGTGTTATCAACCATGTGAAGTTTGGGACTGTTTGGAACAAGTCCGGATGAGATACATCAGCTTCTTTGGTGGGGAATCACGTAAAGTAGCCGCCCGCTACGGCTAAGCCATTCCGTCAAACGTAAAGCTTTTGATAACTTTTAATCACAAAGGTCTTGAGACTGTACCGACCAAATTTGAAATGGATCCGACAAAGTGCCTAGGAGGAGTTCGTTAAAGTATAGCGACTAGAAATGAGCCTAAATCCATTGAAAAATGACACAAAAATCAAAATGGCCGACTTCCGGTACGGTTTAGAGCATGGTCCCAAGAGACGTATTTGTAAGTCTCTCTGAGATACATGTTTCTACCAAGTTTCATACAGGTACCTCAAACGTAGCGCTGGGGCTGCTCTTTTGAAATATTGTAGGGGGCGCTATGGAGGCAATTTAAAACGGCCAAGCCAAACACCCATGTAAAATATGTCTTCCCATCACCTAAGACACATGTATAAAGTTCCATGAGTTTTTGAGCATCCTAAGCTAGTGAACCATCAGCTTCCTTTTTCATAGCGAATGATGGGTTGCCACGGCAACAGCGTTCAACGAAAACTCACAATATTCATGATGATGCATCATCAATGTCTTAAAGCTATTTCGCCCACATTTCAGACTGATCTGGTGAACTGGCTAGGAGGAGTAAATAAAAGTATAAAATATGACATTTCCTTTTGCCAGTAGGTGGCGCTATGAGTTATTGAACATTTTTCAATTGAAATGTGCTAAGGGTTGAAGTAGCATCATGCATATGAAATTTCGTGCAGATTGAATAATGTACCTTGGAGTTATAACAACTTCTTTCTTCCCGGCCAATGACGCAAAATGGCCGCCCCGCCACGTCAAGGTTCTTCGATGAAAACTCTAGCTTTTGATAACTTTTCATCACAAAGGTCTTAAGAGCATCCTGACCAAATTTGAAGTCGATCGCATGAATTCTCTAGGAGGAGTTTGTTCAAATACAAAGGCTGAAAATGCGAAAAATCACCAAAAAACTGAAATTGAGTAAATTACTGTAGCGCCCCCTATTGGGTGAATGGACTGAAAATTACAGGGGATGTTCCGCCATGTGATGGGCACATATACTGCAAATTTGGTGATTTTAGGATACACGGTTGAGAAGTTATATGTATTGATAAACAAGCCACGCCCCAAGAATTCCATTGGTCTATATCTTCTAAACGCTGTAAGATATCAACAATCTTTTGATAACTTCATGTGATCTAGATCCAATAATGATCCACAGCAATTTTGGTAGCAATCGGACTAAGCGTGTAGGAGGAGTTTGAAAAAATGAGTTTTTCACAAAATTGAAGATGGCGGAAAATTTTGGGAGGCGGACCTTAGGGGTCTGAGAGGCTTTTTTGTAGATTTAACGGATCTAGACATTTGTGTTGAATTTCAACTAAATCGGACATACTGGCCGAGGGGCGTCGCTGGTCCGACTTGTAGGGGGCGCTAGAGAGCCATTTTTTTACACTGAAATACGCAACCTATGTCAGATGACTATTTTCGCCAGACCTGAGAAGTCTGCAAAATTTGGTGAGTTTTCATGCATGGCAAATATCCCAAAAATGCCCCCAAAGTGTAAAAATAAAAATCATTAAAGCTGCAAGCAGCGATGAACGGGCCCTCGCCTCCTCCCGCACGTCGGGGGTGCCGGCGGGACTCCAACGTATGCAGCCGAGATCGTCTGCGACAGTCGGAAAACGCGCATAGGAGTCCGATGCTTTTTTTCTGCTTGGACCGCGTGACGCAGGAAATGATGCTATGCAAATAGTCCACAGCATCTTGTATCCACTGTGTGGTGCTACAGAGCATGCACAAACATGTATTATGTTGCTCTATAACAACTGTAGACGACATAGTGTAAAAGTCATGTAAATCGGATGCCAGTTGTCAAAAAACGCAGAATTACTTTGGCCAGCAGGTGGCGCTGTGAGTATTAGTGAAAATTAGCTTGTAGACATCCTCAGGCCATGAGTGTTATCAACCATGTGAAGTTTGGGACTGTTTGGAACAAGTCCGGCTGAGTTACATCAGCTTCTTTTGTGGGGATTCACGTAAAGTAGCCGTCCGCTACGGCTAAGCCATTCCGTCAAACGTAAAGCTTTTGATAACTTTTAATCACAAAGGTCTTGAGACTGTACCGACCAAATTTGAAGTGGATCCGACAAAGTGCCAAGGAGGAGTTCGTTAAAGTATAGCGACTAGAAATGAGCCTAAATCCATTGAAAAATGATACAAAAATCAAAATGGCCGACTTCCGATACGGTTTAGAGCATGGTCCCAAGAGACTTATTTGTAAGTCTCTCTGAGATACATAATCCTACCAAGTTTCATACAGGTACCTCAGACGTAGCGCTGGGGCTGCTCTTTTGAAATATTGTAGGGGGCGCTATGGAGGCAATTTAAAACGGCCAAGCCAAACACCCATATAAAATATGTCCTCCCATTACCTATAACACATCTATAAAGTTCCATGAGTTTTTGAGCATCGCAAGCCACTGATCCATCAGCCTACTTTTTCATGGCGAATGATGCGTTGCCGCGGCAACAGCGTTCAACGAAAACTCCCAATATTCATGATGGTGCATCATCAACGTGTTAAGACTATCTTTACCAAATTTCAGACTGATCTGGTGAACTGGCTAGGAGGAGTAAATAAAAGTATAAAATATGACATTTCCTTTTGCCAGTAGGTGGCACTATGAGTTATTGAACATTTTTCAATTGAAATGTGCTAAGAGTTGAAGTAGCATCATGCATAAGAAATTTCGTGCAGATTGAATAATGTACCTTGGAGTTATAACAACTTCTTTTTTCCAGGCCAGTGAGGCAAAATGGCCGCCCTGCCACGTCAAGGTTCTTTGATGAAAACTCTAGCTTTTGATAACTTTTCATCACAAACGTCTTAAGAGCATCCTGACCAAATCTGAAGTCGATCGCATGAATTCTCTAGGAGGAGTTCGTTAAAATACAAAGGCTGAAAACATGAAAAATCACCAAAAAACTGAAATTGAGTGAAATACTGTAGCGCCCCCTATTGGTTGAATGGAATGAAAATTGCAGGGTATGTTCCACCATGCAATATGCACAAATACTGCAAATTTGGTGATTTTAGGATACACGGTTGAGAAGTTATGTGTATTGAAAAACAAGCCACGCCCCAAGAAGTTCATTGGTCCGTATCTTCTTAACGCTTTAAGATATCAACAAGCTTTTGATAACTTCATGTGATCTTGATCCAGTAATGATCCACAGAAAATATGGTAGCAATTGGACCAAGTGTGTAGGAGGAGTTCTCAAAAATGTGTTTTTCACAAAATTCAAGATGGCGGAAAATTTAGGTAGGCGGACCTTAGGGGTCTGAGAGGCTTTTTTTTAGAGCTAGTGGATCTGGACATGTGTGTCGAATTTCAAGTAAATCGGACATACTGGCCGAGGGGCGTCGCTGGTCCGACTTGTGGGGGGGGGTTGAAAGCCATTTCTTTTCACACATATATAAAACCTATATCATACCTCTATTTTCACCAGGCCTGACAAGTCTGCAAAATTTGGTGAGTTTTCAAGGATGGCAAGTATCCCAAATATGCTCCCAAAGATCTAAAATAAAAATCTGAATAATAATTAAAGCTGCAAGCAGCAATGAACGGGCCCTCGCCTCCTCCCGCACGTCGGGGGTGCCGGCGGGACTCCAGCGTATGCAGCCGAGATTGTCTGCGACAGTTGGACAACGCGCATAGGAGTCTGATGATTTTTTTCTGCTTGGACCGCGTGATGCAGGAAATGATGCTATGCAAATAGTCCACAGCATCCTGTATCCGCTGTGTGGTGCTACAGAGCATGCAAAAACATGTTTTATGTTGCTCTATAACAACTGTAGACAACATTGTGTAAAAGTTATGTAAATCGGATGCCAGTTGTCAAAAAACGCATAATTACTTTGGCCAGCAGGTGGCACTGTGAGTATTAGTGAAAATTAGCTTGTAGACATCCTCAGGCCATGAGTGTTATAAAGCATGGGAAGTTTAGGAGCGTTTGGAACAAGTCCAGCTGAGTTACATCAGCTTTTTTCATGGGGAGTCATGTAAAGTAGCCGCCCGCTACGGCTAAGCCATTCCGTCAAACGTAAAGCTTTTGATAACTTTTAATCACAAAGGTCTTGAGACTGTACCGACCAAATTTGAAGTGGATCCGACAAAGTGCCAAGGAGGAGTTCGTTAAAGTATAGCGACTAGAAATGAGCCTAAATCCATTGAAAAATGACACAAAAATCAAAATGGCCGACTTCCGGTACGGTTTAGAGCATGGTCCCAAGAGACGTATTTGTAAGTCTCTCTGAGATACATAATCCTACCAAGTTTCATACAGGTACCTCAAACGTAGCGCTGGGGCTGCTCTTTTGAAATATTGTAGGGGGCGCTATGGAGGCAATTTAAAACGGCCAAGCCAAACACCCATATAAAATATGTCCTCCCATTACCTATAACACATGTATAAAGTTCCATGAGTTTTTGAACATCGCAAGCCACTGATCCATCAGCCTACTTTTTCATGGCGAATGATGCGTTGCCGCGGCAACAGCGTTCAACGAAAACTCCCAATATTCATGATGATGCATCATCAATGTCTTAAAGCTATTTCCCCCAAATTTCAGACAGATCTGGTGAACTGGCTAGGAGGAGTAAATAAAAGTATAAAATATGACATTTCCTTTTGCCAGTAGGTGGTGCTATGAGTTATTGAACATTTTTCAATTGAAATGTGCTAAGGGTTGAAGTAGCATCATGTATAAGAAATTTCGTGCAGATTGAATAATGTACCTTGGAGTTATAACAACTTCTTTCTTACCGGCCAATGAGGCAAAATGGCCGCCCCGCCACGTCAAGGTTCTTCAATTAAAACTCTAGCTTTTGATAACTTTTCATCACAAAGGTCTTAAGAGCATTCTGACCAAATTTGAAGTCAATCGCATGAATTCTCTAGGAGGAGTTCGTTAAAATACAAAGGCTGAAAATGTGAAAAATCACCAAAAAACTGAAATTCAGTGAGTTACTGTAGCGCCCCCTATTGGTTGAATGGAATGAAAATTGCAGGGTATGTTCCACCATGCAATATGCACAAATACTGCAAATTTGGTGATTTTAGGATACACGGTTGAGAAGTTATGTGTATTGAAAAACAAGCCACGCCCTAAGAAGTTCATTGGTCCGTATCTTCTAAACGCTACAAGATATCAACAAGCTTTTGATAACTTTTTGTGATGGACATCTGATAATAACCCACAGCAAATTTGGTAGTAATCGGACCTAGCGTCTACGAGGAGTTCTCAAAAATGTGTTTTTCACAAAATTCAAGATGGCGGAAAATTTTTCCAGGCGGAGATTAGGGGTCTGAGAGGCTTTTTTGTAGAGCTAGTGGATCTGGACATGTGTGTCGAATTTGGAGTAAATCCGACATACTGGCCGAGGGGCGTCGCCAGTCCAACTTTGAGGGGGCGCTAGAGAGACATTTTTTTTCACACAAATATACAACCTATATCATACCCCAAGTTTCACCAGACCTGACAAGACTGCAAAATTTGGTGAGTTTTCATGCATGGCAAGTACCCCAAATATGCTCCCAAACGATAAAAATAAAAATCATAATAATAATAAAAACTTTTAGAAACTCAATAGGGCCTTCGCTGGCCCGACATTGTCGGTGGCTCGGGCCCTAATAATACCCCATAGAATTTCAATAGGGCCTTCGCTGGCCCGACGTTGTCGGTGGCTCGGGCCCTAATAAATAGTTTAAAGATTACAAATATGAAAAGTCATATAAGTTGTAGTTGGACTGAGTGATTGAGAGAGAGAGACAGACAGAGATAGTGATAGACAGAAAGAGAGAAAAAGAGAGCCTGAGAAATACTGTACAATACAGTCCAGAAGTTTTTGGCTAACATTTAGTCTTTAAGCAGTATGTACTTAAAATCTGCCACCTCGTGAATAAACATATTTAGTGATTAGATTTCAAAGTATTATTGCAAAAGGAACAATCTGTAGAGTTTCGTCCTGTCCTGCTCCACAATTATTTCCTCTTTATAAGCCACTCCTGGAGGATCAGTCGGCACATTTTCCAGGCTTTCTTGCTCTCCGATGATTGCACTTTTTTCATTTCCCATTGGTGACTCAGGTTGTACATTTCCTTGACTGTCCTCCACAATAATTTAAGTTTTTTCACTCAATACTGGTGGATCAGGCTGTTCTCTCTACTTACCATCAACTTGCTTTATTCTGTTTAGCAGGCAGATCTTTACAGGCAATTAGGGGGGAAAAAACAAACTTGTAAACACTTCTCGTCTAACAAATGACAAACATTCATCCATTAAAAACCTTTTTATTCTTTATTGATTGGAAAAACAATTACATTTTAGCATGTTAATAAAATAAGTATTTGTTATAAATTAAACATATTGAACATTAACTTAAAATAATATTTATATGATTAGAGTTACAAAAATATAAGAATGTGAAGCATGAATGTGCTTAAAGTTTGCTGGGCTCTGTGACTGGTGTTACTCTCAGGACACCCTCCTGTGAACACGAGGCAGCCAGGACCCCGTCTCTCCTCCACAGTCGGCCCTGAACCAGTCCTCTGCTGCTCCCTGCAGGACACAACACAGACCACATGCTGGACTTCAAGCCGAATGCCCAATGAACTAATACAGCTATTTAGACCTAACCAAAGTGTAATCCAATTTTACTTAAAATATTGTAACATTAAAAACATATAGCAATGTCTCTAACGGTTTGTCTGTGCTTGGTGCCACAATATCACAGCGTGGTGTTCCATTTAACATATCTTTAATATCACATTCATAATCATTTGGGGCATACTAGGGCTGTATTGAATAGTTCGTAGCTTCATTCCTAATGTTCACATTCAAATGATCATCATTAATAACGAAGAAACTTTCTTCCCTCTCTGCCACTCTCTCAAACACACACGGTTTATTTCCACAATCTGAATCTAACGAAACAGTCTGCTTCCAACCACATTCGTTTGCGTTTAGCGTTTCAAAAAAACAAAATTTTCACTGCGGTCAAAAACTCTCCCGCTTGCCACAACAAGGTATGCACCTGAATTAATAGGCATGTGGTCTAGCAGCCATCCAACACCACCACAATTAACATTTAACCACAAATCATATTTGTTCCCTCTTTTTGTGTGAAAGAGACAGTGAACTGGTTTGTCTTTTAATGATCTAAAGTCCACTCGTGCTGATAAACGGGGCTCGGCAGGCGGACATGCTGCTCCTCCAGAAGCATCTTTAAATTGAGCACTTGGGCGCAGAGTCTAGAGATAGATTAACATCTTAGTTCTAATAGAAGTTAGCTAAAACTGCCTCAATATCTACGTAGGAAAAAACATTTGTCAAAATACAATTCTTCTGCCAATAGGCACAAACCTGCATGTGCAACAGAGTACTGTGAACGCCTCTGTAGACAAACAACTAAAACACTGTATGAACACAAACAGTATAATTGCATGTGCATATACTCTATGTAGCAAGCGGGACCTCCATTACTATTCACAACAGAAGCTGAATGACCCATAACGTGGGGTGTAGCAATTATCCCAGGTTCTACTTTTGTTTCCACTGTAGTCCACCCTTTTGCTGGTTCGGTTCGGTGTACGAGCTTCAATTAGTTTGATTTTATGCAAATTAAAAAGTAACCTACACCAGCACCCTGTGCCAATGGCACTCAATCCAGCTTAAGTTGCATTATTAATAAACAATATGACAACTTCATTAACATATTATCATGTTTGTTTATGTAAGGGCTAACGGAGCCACTAGTGTCTGCGTCAGTGCATCGAGCAGCAGGGTGTTTTTTGGAAAACCGGAAAACGTTGACCTTTTACTGTGGCTCATTTTGATAATGGATACTGACATTTAAAAGTCATCCCATACAAAAAAGAAACCTTCACTGGCGCCACTTTCGCCCACAACTAAACTAAACTTTTTGCACTTGCCAACCAGCAGTGGATACAATGACGATGAAGGTTCAGGTGTCGCCTTTTCAATATCAACTAAATCTTCTGGTTTAAAAACAAACAAACAAACAAACAGGGAAAACCAAGCAGAACCAAGATCTTAAGAGTTCAGAGTGAGGAAGGCACCATGTCATGAAGGTGTTTAAGACCTGTGGTGGATCTCCAGACACAACAAACGGAGTACAGCAGATAGGGAACTGAACGACACACTGACCTGCCCAAGGGCTCTCGCACTCGTACAACATCCACTCGTCGGTGCGGAAAGTGCTGTGGAACCACATGGCGTGGTCCAGGGAGGCTGAGAAGTGGGCCCTGTAGTTGGGATAAGGCAGCAGGGCCGTGCCCAGGAACGCATAGTCAGATACATAGGCAGCAACGCAGCAATGCAGCTTCATGTTGCCTTGGCCTGCATAAATACACAAACAAAATGCATGAACAAACACCGTTTAGGTAGTATTACACATTTTCAGTCAATCTCTTTGCGATTACAATATAATTTGCCTAGTGTTGACATTATTTGATACTAAATGTTAAAGCAAGATGCAAGATACTGAATTATTGTCATGCAACAGTTGGTGGTAATTGTTTTGGTGCAGACACCACAAATCATTACAACATTACACAAAAAGGTAACATGAACAGCAAACAAGTCCAGCTTGAGTCCAGTACAGCAGAGTTGCGACTATTTACAGTTTTGCCGGTCGGATCACTGTACGAGCTTGAACTGGTTTGATTTTGCTGCAAACCGGCAGAACCGGTCGTACTTAATCCAATTTACTAATCCACGTAATATTGTTTGTTTGTTTACAAACTGATTAACGGAGCCACAAGTGTCCGTTAGCAATTTACTGCCGAGCAGAGGCAGCAATACAGAGATCAAATTTCAGTGGAAGCAGTATGTGCACGTTGTGTTTGTTTATCAGTAAATTCATGTACATGGCACAGTTGCTAGGCACATAAAAGTAGGCACATTTAAAGTCAAGAGGCAAATAGAAGGCAATGTAAAAGGAGAATACCCTTTTATTACCCAGTGTAGCATAAATGCTATTCAATACTCATGATGTAAACAATGCAAATGTGCATTTCATCCACTTTACCGATATGCCCTCGTGCTCGCACCCAGAACAGCTTCTTTGGCTCACTTGCAGCACGTCTGAAAGAGTGCGGTGGGTTGACTGGCTTGATCTCGATGGGGACCTCATTAGCCAGCAGTTTGTTCAGGCCTTGCTTCGATGTCTCCGCTAGGTCTGGTTCACTGTGAAACAGTAGAAAGAAATACAGATCATGATCACAAAATGGGAATGGGACACAAACACACACTTTAAATAGTGCCTTCTATGTCTATGCTGCTGTATGTCTATGCTGCTGTTTTTATTTATTTGTTATATTTTTAACAACATCAAGAGAAGCCTGAGAAATGTCATTGTACCCCAAGTATAATTAAAGCTACGAGCAGCGATGAACAGGCCCTTGCATCCTCCCGCACGTGGGGGGTGCTGGCGGGACTCCAACCTACGCGGCTGAGAACGTCTGCGACAGTCAGTCTGAGTCCGATGGTTTTTTTTCTGCTTGGACCGTGTGACGCAGGGAATGATGCTATGCAAATAGTCCCCCGCTTCCTGTATCTGCTGTGTGGCGCTACAGAAGAGCCGCAAACATGTATTATGTTGCTCTATATTAACTGGAAACCACATTGTGTAAAAGTCATGTAAATCGGATGACGTTGGTCAAAAAAAAACACGCAGATTTACTTTGGCCAGCAGGTGGCGCTGTGAGTATTAGTGAAAATTAGCTTGTAGACATCCTCAGGCCATGAGTGTTATCAACCATGTGAAGTTTGGGACTGTTTGGAACAAGTCCGGCTGAGTTACATCAGCTTCTTTGGTGGGGAATCACGTAAAGTAGCCGCCCGCTACGGCTAAGCCATTCCGTCAAACGTAAAGCTTTTGATAACTTTTAATCACAAAGGTCTTGAGACTGTACCGACCAAATTTGAAGTGGATCCGACGAAGACCCTAGGAGAAGTTCGTTAAAGTATAGCGACTAGAAATAAGCCTAAATCTATTGAAAAATGACACAAAAATCAAAATGGCCGACTTCTGGTATGGTTTAGAGCATGGTCCCAAGAGACTTATTTTTAGGTCTCCCTGAGATACATGTTCCTACCAAGTTTCATAGAGGTACCTCAAACGTAGCACTGGGGCTGCTCTTTTTAAATATTGTAGGGGGCGCTATGGAGGCAATTTAAAACAGCCAAGCCAAACACCCATATAAAATATGTCTTCCCATCACCTATGACACATGTACAAAGTTCCATGAGTTTTTGAGCATCCAAAGCTAGTGAACCATCAGCTTCCTTTTTCAACCATGTGAAGTTGGTTGATAACACCAGATTTCGGCTGCCGTCGATAGCTTCCTCTTTCTGCCACGTCCAGGTAGTGTAGTGTAGCCTTTGAACTTGCGAACTATGCTTCCAACGGTATCTCTAGGAATATTCAGTGCCTTCGCTATCTTTTTGTATCCTTTTCCTTGTTTGTGCAAGGCAACGATCTCTTCTCTTAACTTTTTGGACAATTCTCTTGACTTACCCATATTTCTAATATGCAATCAAATGTCAGTCCAGGTGTTCGATGTGTTCTATCTCAAGCACACCTGATGCAACTAATGAGGCCCTTGATTAGTTGCATCAGGTGTGGTTGAGACAACACCCGATTTGCAAATGTGTGCTCTTATGAAAGATTCTATGAAAAGAGTTTAATAATTTTGAGACTGCAGTTGTCATTGAAAATGGCATTTTGTGTTGAATTTGGAGAAACCACTTGTAACATTAGTTGTGTTGAGCTATTTAAATTGTCCTTGTTTGAAAACAGCTGAAAGTTTGTACATTTTGCCAACAAACCTCATTTGCAATAGAGGTTGAATCATTTTGACTGCAACTATAAACATGTGCAAGTGCCCCTTGTTTATATGTTACTCAGATGTACCAACTCCTAACAGAGCCCTCTACTCTAACCCACTGAGTATACAAATTACATGTAGGCCTTGTTGTGCCAGTATGTTTGTGTCAAGTCCCTTGTTCATGTTGCTTTGTAACTAATACAATAAACTGATTCTACCTGAGATCACGGCTGCAGCTAAAGAGTATTTTCATCATCATCTCAAGTCATCGTATTCAGTTCATGATCACACATGACAAAGAAAAGCGGCAAATCTTCACATTCGAGAGGCAAATTAACCGATAACATAAAACGGTTTAACGCTGTCTGCCGTCTGACTCATCGAAGAATTGCGTAATCTCAGCAGCTTTACCGGAGATAAAGGTGAATGAGCTCCTCGACCGTGAGGAGGTCTTCGGGCTGCGGGACCACCGGCATGGTGAACTGGTGCTGCAGGGGACTCGGCTGCAGCATGTGGAAGGAGGCCTGGCATATAAGTATAGGCTGCCCGTGTTGGATGGCCTTCACAGAGCGCACTGCGAAACTGCGACCGTCTCTCGTGCGGTCCACCTGGTACAGCACGGGAACCTTAGGATCCCCTGGGAAGGAACGAAGGAGAAAAAAAAAAAAAAAGTGACTGGGACTGACTGCGGCCAATTTACCAGATCATTTCATTGATTATGATACACACCAGCCTTGTGTAGTTTCATTCATTCAATCATAGATCTATTGCATCAACTATGAGCCACCTTTTGAATATGTGGCCAGCATGACAAGTAAAAAACAAATAATGCTAAAATAAAATAAATATTAATATTTCCCTACTGATCTGTGCTATAAATGTAATTTCTGTATGATTCCAATTTCAAGCATTTTATAATCAAAATCGCTGAATTAGCACGTCCTGTTCAGAGGAGACATGTGAGGTGAGGCAGCAAGAGCTGTGCCTCACCTCAGATTGCGCAATCCCTCACATAGAATCTTCCATAGAATAGGTAATGTATTTCACGTCTGTGAAATACATTTCCTATTCGATGATACGATCTAACAGAAACCGCAGTGAAAAAGCACACAGGGGAGGCAAACACTACTCTGCCTCAAAGAAGAACTGCGGTCAAGTGAGCCGGCATCTGCGGAAAGTCGGTCACGTCAGCCGGCGTTTGAAATGTAATGCTCGTCTATTCGTGGCGCTACGGTACGGGTGCTTAGATAGCCCAAAAAGCCCGGAAATAGACCTACAGTGGGGAAAAAAAGTATTTAGTCAGCCACCAATTGTGCAAGTTCTCCCACTTAAAAAGATGAGAGAGACCTGTAATTTCCATCATAGGTATACCTCAACTAACTAACTTTTCTCATTTCAAAATGAGAAAAAAAAAATCCAGAAAATCACATTGTCTGATTTTTAAAGAATTTATTTGCAAATTATGGTGGAAAATAAGTATTTGGTCAATAACAAAAATTCATCTCAATACTTTGTTATATACCCTTTGTTGGCAATGACAGAGGTCAAACGTTTTCTGTAAGTCTTCACAAGGTTTTCACACACTGTTGCTGGTATTTTGGCCCATTCCTCCATGCAGATCTCCTCTAGAGCAGTGATGTTTTGGGGCTGTCGCTGGGCAACACGGACTTTCAACTCCCTCCAAAGATTTTCTATGGGGTTGAGATCTGGAGACTGGCTAGGCCACTCCCGGACCTTGAAATGCTCCTTACGAAGCCACTCCTTCGTTGCCCGGGCGGTGTGTTTGGAATCATTGTCATGCTGAAAGACCCAGCCACGTTTCATCTTCAATGCCCTTGCTGATGGAAGGAGGTTTTCACTCAAAATCTCACGATACATGGCCCCATTCATTCTTTCCTTTACACGGATCAGTCGTCCTGGTCCCTTTGCAGAAAAACAGCCCCAAAGCATGATGTTTCCACCCCCATGCTTCACAGTAGGTATAGTGTTCTTTGGATGCAACTCAGCATTCTTTTTCCTCCAAACACGACTAGTTGAGTTTTTACCAAAAAGTTCTATTTTGGTTTCATCTGACCATATGACATTCTCCCAATCCTCTTCTGGATCATCCAAATGCTCTCTAGCAAACTTCAGACGGGCCTGGACATGTACTGGCTTTAGCAGGGGGACACGTCTGGCACTGCAGGATTTGAGTGTGTTACTGATGGTAGCCTTTGTTACTTTGGTCCCAGCTCTCTGCAGGTCATTCACTAGGTCCCCCCGTGTGGTTCTGGGATTTTTGCTCACCGTTCTTGTGATCATTTTGACCCCACGGGGTGAGCTCTTGCGTGGAGCCCCAGATCGAGGGACGTTATCAGTGGTCTTGTATGTCTTCCATTTTCTAATAATTGCTCCCACAGTTGATTTCTTCACACCAAGCTGCTTACCTATTGCAGATTCAGTCTTCCCAGCCTGGTGCAGGTCTACAATTTTGTTTCTGGTGTCCTTTGACAGCTCTTTGGTCTTGGCCATAGTGGAGTTTGGAGTGTGACTGTTTGAGGTTGTGGACAGGTGTCTTTTATACTGATAAGTTCAAAGAGGTGCCATTAATACAGGTAACGAGTGGAGGACAGAGGAGCCGCTTAAAGAAGAAGTTACAGGTCTGTGAAAGCCAGAAATCTTGTTTGTTTGTAGGTGACCAAATACTTATTTTACAGAGGACTTTACCAATTAATTCATCAAAAATCCTACAATGTGATTTCCTGGATTCTTTCCCCCCATTCTGTCTCTCATAGTTGAGGTATACCTATGATGAAAATTACAGGCCTCTCTCATCTTTTTAAGTGGGAGAACTTGCACAATTGGTGGCTGACTAAATACTTTTTTTCCCCCACTGTATATTTGATCAATAATTTGCCCACTTTGTTAAAAAACAACCATTTTGAACATTATGTGAAATCCAACAATAATAAAATCTGAAGTTACACTGCTGTACTGTCTTTAATTTAAAAAGGGTTCGAAAATTATAATATTACCTAATAATAATCTTTGATCTGTAATAAAAACATTTCCTTCATTGGTTAGCTACAATTTCCATTTTAGTTCTGTTCATGATGACCCCATATATGTCCATGTCAAATGTAATGTAATTTGAGATAATTGAAGGCAAAGTTAGCTGAAATGACATTTTGAAAATAATTTCCCCTTATTTGACAGGTTATAACATCAAATACATAAGATGTTATATTACACTTTCACTGCATTGTTGTTCATGAGGTCCTCTACTATGCCCATGTCTAATTTCATGACATTTTACTGTACAATCTTTGAGATAATTTAAGGCAAAGTCAGCTGAAATGACATTTTGATATTAATAAATTCCCCATATTTGACAGGTTATAAAAACAAATCCATAAGAGGTTATATTACACTTTCACTGCATTGTTGTTTATGAGGTCCTCTACTATGCCCATGTCTAAATTCATGAGATTTTACTGTACAATCTTTGAGATAAGACACTCTGATATGTCCATATACTCTGCCTTGCTCGTTTCCTTGCATTTGCACCATGGCAGCTGGCAAATTCAGATTAAATAGGACCTGTCCTATTGTTGATTGTCAATCAATCAAAATAACATTTTACAAGCTGTGACCATGACAATAACAATGTCCCATTTGATTAAATAATGAAAACTATTTCAAATTTGAATAAAATTTGCTTTTGAGGTGAATTCCTGTTTGAAGGAAAGTCTGTCTTTCTCAAACTAAGTTGTTTAAATTTTTCATTTTTCAGATTCAGTGTGACAGCTTTAACAGGTGGTTCCATGCCGACTGCCTGCAGATGGAAAAATCCCTGCTTTTAAAAATAAAGAATACTGACTGGAAATGCTGTTTGTGCAACAATTAAATCCACATACAGTATTTGTTATGTTTTTTGTCTCTTTTTATATGCCCTCTTGCTATATCTGTCTGTGTGAAGAGGATGGTGAGATATGTTTTGCATTTCATGTTGTGTTTTTATCTTTAAAGTTTTTCTTTGAAACTTGACAATTAGAAAGCAATTAATGTGCATGTGTTCCAACTGAATCCAAATCCAAATACATTAGTTTTAGAACAATGCCTTTAAACACCACTACACTAAGGAGGGAGGTAGAGCTATACATGTCCAAAATGATACAAAAGACCTAGGCTTTTACTAAGCTTAATGTCTAGATTTTTAATATAGACAATCAAAACATTACAGTAAAATTACATTAATGGACATAATCGGAGTGATTATGAACAAGAATCTATTGAAACTGTAATATAACCTCTTTAGGAACTGTTTATTTAACAGTTCAAATATGAGGACATTATTAATATCAAAATGTCATTTCAGCTGATTTTGCCTTCAATTATCTCAAAGATTGTACAGTAAAATCTCATGAAATTAGACAAGGACATAGTAGAGGACCTCATAAACAACAATGCAGTGAAAGTGTAATATAACATCTTATGTATTTGATGTTATAACCTGTCAAATATGGGGAAATTATTATTATCAAAATGTCATTTCAGCTGACTTTGCCTTTAATTATCTCAAAGATTGTACAGTAAAATGTCATGAAATTAGACATGGGCATAGTAGAGGACCTCATAAACAACAATGAAGTGAAAGTGTAATATAACCTCTTATGGATTTGATTTTATAACCTGTCAAATATGGGGATATTATGAATATGAATGCCATTTGAGCTAACTTTGCCTTTAATTTTCTCAAAGACTGTATAGTAAAATCTCATGAAATTAGACATGGACATAGTAGGAGACCTCATGAACAGCAATATAACAACAATGTAATATATTTTTCGAACCCTTTTTCAATTTAAGATAGTACAGTAGTGTAACTTCAGATTTTATTATTGTTGGATTTCATATAAGGTACAAAATTAGGTTGTTTTTTAACAAATTGGGCAAATGATTGATCAAATATAGGTCTATTTCCGGTCTTTTAGGCCTATCAAAGCACCCGTACCGTATTACCGCTAATAGACGAGCATTACATTTCAAACGCCGGCTGACGTGACCGACTTTCCGCGGATGCCGGCTCACTTGACCGCAGTAAAGAAGAGGACGTGCGAGAGCCCACGAGTCGGGTTTATGCTTGTTCTGTCGTTGCTCTTCTTCTCCACGTTTCTTCTTCTTATCTTTTGCTTTGACCACAAGAATGTAAGATTCTATATCCAAGCTTAAAAATGTCGGACAGGTAAAGTAAACTTTTATGGGTTTATTGTTCTCTTTATACATCCATGGTTGTTACGCAGATTATCGCGGAACCTCATGATGCTTGTGGGTGGCGCCCGCGAGCGCTCCGCTTCTGATCGGTGGGGCAGGGCGCAGATCGCGGCGCACACGCTCCCGGTGTAATCAAATATGTACCTTACCTATGTGTGTGTAAAGAATGCTGATATGAAATATGAAAAACAACCAGTAGTCAATGTGCAAACTGCCAATTGAATGGTGATTTAAGCTTATCATTGGGTTCCTATTTTGTAAATCTGACTTAAGTAGTGTCAGTGCCTCACCAGCCACGAACCAAACCGCACGTCACTGGTGGCCGGTGTTACGGTTTAACTAGGGACCCTGTTAACTGGCGACCTTCAGCCGAATGCGTCTGTTGTTGTCGTAGTTACGGCAGCTGTTGTAAATAGTCAGAGAACACGTAGCTGTCCTCGTGAATGCCGCATTGATTAGTTTTGCATTACGGTGTCAAACCTTCTCATTTACAGTCTTTGGTCAAAACATACCGGATTCCACGTTGGAGAGTCTTTTGAGAAAACGAGTCCACTCGAGTTTGAAACGTCGCGTGTTGTTTGTGTTGAAACAGGAAGAGAGCACGTTGCTCTTCCTTTGAAATAATAAAGTTGGTAAAAAAAAACACATAAACGTCTTTGGAGCCTGTTTTGTTCAAACATGTGTCACGTAGAAGAACTATGTAGCACAGTTAAAATAAGACAAATATATATATATATATATATATATATATATATATATATATACACACATTTAAATAAATCATATTTTCGGGATTCGAACTCATATTGTGTGAGGGGAAAAAGTCTGTAGTCAGAAGCACTACCAGTACGCCACCATCAATGTAATGTGTCGTCTTGGAGACTAAATTTAAACAACGTACAACACAGTTAGCGGTCGCTCTTCAGAGCAAAGGACACCAGATCAACTTGTGACTACACTGCGTGTTTACCGTGGAGCACTCTGTCCTGTACTTCAGAGCAGAGCCACATAGCATCACACTGTGTAATATGGTGGGCACAGAAGAAGAAACCGAGCCAAGGTTTAGAGAGAGGCCATCGGCTTTCCACACAATATACAGTTTTAAGGACGACCGTTCAACCTGGTCAATAAGTTGGACACAAATAGTCCCATCATGTATTACATAGTGTGATGCTATGTGAGTCAAATTAAATTTGATTATGTATTTTACTTATTAAATTCAAATGAACTCAACTGTTTGACATATCTGTGTTCTTGGCTGGTTAAATTCTTCATTTTGTGACTTTTCTTGTTTGCTCTGATGCGTTATGTCCACATTGTGTATTTTCACCTCATGACAACATCACAAACATTTGTCTCATTAATTTGCAGCGACACAAAGACGTTTTGAATTGTCTGATTTTAATAAGGCGCCCATTTGTTTCTGAAACCAGCTATATTCTTAACATGCCTCTAAAGTACAGGTCAGAGTGCTCCACGGTAAACACGCAGTGTGGTCACAAGTTGATCTGGTGTCCTCTGGTCTGAAGAGCGACCGCTGACTGTGTTGTACGTTGTTTAACTTTAGTCTCCAAGATGATACATTACGTTGATGGTGGCGTAGTGGTAGTGCTTCTGACTACAGACTTTTTTTCCCCTCACACAATATGAGTTCGAATCCCGTAAATATGATTTATTTATATATATATTTGTCTTATTTTAACTGTGCTACATAGTTCTTTTACGTGACACATGTTTGAACAAAACAGGCTCCAAAGACGTTTATGTGTTTTCTTTTTACCAACTTTATTATTTCAAAGGAAGAGCAACGCGCTCTCTTCCTGTTTCAACACAAACAACACGCGACGTTTCAAACTCGAGTGGACTCGTTTTCTCAAAAGACTCTCCAACGTGGAATCCGGTCTGTTTTGACCAAAGACTGTAAATGAGAAGGTTTGACACTATAATGCAAAACTAATCAATGCGGCATTCACGAGGACAGCTACGTGTTATCTGCCTATTTACAACAGCTGCCGTAACTACGACAACAACAGACGCTTTCGGCTGAAGGTCGCCAGTTAACAGGGTCCCTAGTTAAACCGTAACACCGGCACCTGTAAAATGACGCCACGTCTTACCTGCTCGTACGAAGTAGCAGTGGAGAGAATGGGCATAGAGATTATCGCCGACAGATTTGGCGGCGGCTACGAGGGCCTGACCCACTATTTGACCCCCAAACAAACGCTGACTGCGGGGCACCCAGTGGTGCGTCCCTCTGGGAGGAAAACATAGAGAAGCAATTGAACTTGAAGGGTATTCTTAAGTAACGTTAGGTGAGTGGTGGTAATTCACAATTAATCTTGCAACTGTTGCTATTTAGGTAAAGTGACAAACTCCACCCAGCTAGCTTACCTATACAGGTCTACGTCGAGCTCTTCCAGGTTTAAAACGCTAGTGACCAGGACGCTTTTGAGGTCCTGGGCATGCTGACACGGATTAGACTCCGAACTCTCATCTTCAGGTGATTTCGTGGTCTGGTCGCTATCATCTGCTTCTCTCTCCGCCATGTTTCCACTTCTTTTTCTTCTTCTTCTTCTTTGGGTGTTGGGGAGGGGGGGGGGTCTTCTTCTTCATTGGGGTTTATTGGCGGTTGGCAAATAACAAATTGAGGTGCATTACTGCCACCAACTGGTATGGAGTGTGCATCGAGACGTCTGGTACTTGCATCATTTAATAATAAATAATAATACTGAATACTTATACTGAATTAGTATTTGTAATGGTAATTTTTTACGTTGTATATATTTACTCAGTATATTGTATTCATGCCTAAATAATTTTGCTCTGGACTTTGTTGAACTTCACCATGTCTCTGTTGTGCAGAAGAAGGATTCTCCCTTGCCTGTTCACAAAGATTGTAACTGTGTTGTATGATAATGTTCCATGCCAAGGCCTTTGGGCTGCTTGTTTTGGTTGCTGGCCTTTTGTTTTTGAATGTTGTTCCTATCAGTCTGAGACCAAAAGTCTGAGACCGAAATGTCTGTAACGTTGGCCATCGGCCCCGACCTTTGCTCAGTCTGTATAAAGAAAGCTTGTTCACTTTTTTCGAGGTTCTTCCTCACTGAGACTGTACGCATTCTGTTGTGATGATTGAACCTTCTCTGCGCAGATAATAAATACTTAAAAGACAACCTGGTTTTTGGTATTATGTATTTCAGCATGAAAAGACTCACGCAAAGCAGTTATAGGAATATTTTCCATCACATATTCAATAACACATACTTCTTGCAGAATATCAATTAGATCAAAATGTATTTTTAACTTACTGAGGTTTTCAATTAGCTGCCCCCCTCCCCCCTCCCATATTTCTGACAGTATACTAGCATGTTCTAGTGTTTCCTTTTGCACACACTAGTCACCTTTGCCTGTATCAAGTTAAACTAATTAGCATATTTTCATATGTCCCTGGGAAGGTTATTACAAATGATACAATGCAATACAACACAGTACAATATAATACATCAATACATTACAAAAGTAAAAGTATATAAAAACAATATATGTAACAGTAGAGGAAAGGTAGTACGATTGGCGGTTAGGTTTGCTTTAAGCCATCTCTTCAGCTTATGTTTAAAGGGTAGGAAATCAGGGCTCTCACTAAATTCAATCTCTTTATACATTATTCTAGTCATGAGTGGCTCTGACTGTGAAGAATGTTTGGCCAAACTTGTTCCACCTGTTTTGTACAACACAGTCCCCTATGGCAGGTGACCTTGTTGCCCTGCTGGTACTATACTTGCGCATTGAGAACTCAGTCAGTGTGGAAGATGCAAGCTCATGTAAAACCTTAAAGATGAGGCAAGCATCTGCAAAATGTTAAAAACTGTTATTCTTTTTAAAAAAACATTGGCATTGATGATAGCTATTGGCCATACAGTCAAGTGTTTTTTGTTTGTAAATGGATTTGATTGGTTTCTGAGTAGTCATGCTTGCTTGTGACCAGTTAAAACAATGTTATGTGGGAGAAGATCATAGCACGCATAAAGAGGCTGGCTGCTACTGTCTAGGTATTGTCTCATATGTCTAAAATTAGCCAGGTTGAATTTGAGAGCACTGGCCATCTTATTGACATGCGTTTTAAACAACAGATTCAACAGAATGGTATTTAAAATCTGACACCACCTTGAGCTTTTCTTCTTAACAAAAACATCAGGATCTTTATGTTCAGCTGTAAACATGGATTGCTAAACCAATCAGATACTTGGTCCATGGTTGCAGTTAGTTTGTTTGCAGCTTTTCAGGGATTTTGCATGTTTATAAAGAACTGTCATCAACATACATATGTTTGTTGACAGATTGGCAGACTAAAGGCAGGTCATTGATATACAAACAAAACAGGTCCCAATATTGATCCTTGAAGCACACCAATGTTACAGTGAAGGCAAGTTGAGTATTTCAATATGTCCACTTGGCTTCCTGTTATCTCTGCCAGGATGATCATGCGATCGGTGCAGCATGTGCGTCTGTGTGTAGCATCTCTCTGTTTGTCCACGTCCAATTTTGCAGTCCTCTGCAGCAAATTGCATTCTATTTTGAGTGTCCAGTTATGGTTGCATGCTCAATCACCTCTCGTGGTTGAGGTGACTTACACTTTCTCAAAACACCTTTTATTACCTGTTTTATACTGCCTACTGACTCCTATCTCACTACTCTTAACTTTCACCGGGCATTTAGGGTCGCTAGCGATAACCACCACACTGTATATAAGAAGTGGAAGTAGTCATCGTGACGTCACCCATTGGTTTGTGGACTGCCATTTTGAAGAATTGAGTTTGGCGATTTCGCTGTCAGCCTTGTTTTTTTCGCAACCAATGAACAGGATTTACCATATTTGGAATGCAGAGAAGTGATGTAGAGATGCTGTATACGGCAACAACCTGTCAGTCACAGTAAGCCCGACCTAAAGCATACTTTGCTTTATGGTCTATTTGACTCGAAATGGACCATCATTTACTACATGAACATCATGCTGTATTGAAGGTGTGAAACTAGAGATTGAGAGGCGAATGTTTACTGAGGTAATAAATCAAGTTTGAAGTAATTTTCTCATAGACTTCTACACAATCAGACTTCTTTTTGCAACCAGAGGAGTTGCCCCCTGATGGTCATTAGAGATGCAGGTTTAAGACATTTCAGCATTGGCTTCACATTTTAAACGTGGAGGTTGTCACCTGGTAGTGAGACTAAAATAGCTACTAAGGCCCAAATTCCACAAGATTTAATAAGTTTTCTCATCTGCTAACCCTAACCCACCCTGGTATGCATGATTATTTTGATATTAACAAAGCAGGTACAGGTAGGCAGAGGACCATGTGCACAGGTAGGTAGGTACAGGTCCTGGTAAACATACAGAGAATAGACACTCAAACACAAAAGCACAAAGCAAGAAACCAACAGAGCAACTAGGATGTAATCTCTATCAACAGGTATATGCATATGAATGCAAAATTGGATTGTTCTGGTTTGAAGTCCTTTTGTTCAGAATCAGAACCGTTTATTTGCCAAGGTTTGTTGCACATACAAGGAATTTGACATGGTGGGTGGTCCATAACATTAACAATCAACACAGTTCAAAAAATAGAAACATATTCAAATTTACAATAATTATAAAATATAGTGCACAAACAGATAACAGTACTATAAACAAGTATAATGTAAGTGTAATGTAAAAGTGTCAAGTGTATTTAAATAAGAAACATAGAAGGGATGTGCAGGGGAGTGTACCAATCGCATTTGTGTGGTCATTTGTGGCATACAGGAAAACTGTCCTTGTGGAGAACAAAATCAACCTAATGGCTAATGTCTGGTGACAATTTCCCTTTTTTTAAATCTCAATATGAATGCAAATGGACAATGCAGCTGTTACCCCCAGAGGCTAAATGTGGGGGCAGCGGACCGCACCAGGGCCATATAGCTTTTTTTGTCCACGTCTTTCTATCAGAGAAGGAGAAGACGCCCTATGCTTTGTCTGAATTTACCAGTGACACGTTTTGACTCAGTTTGAACACTTACTCTTTGTGTGATTTGAGAAACACAGTTTTTGTTCTAAAAACATTGCCCTACTGGGTTAACCCTGGTATTAGTATTAGTAGATGTGTCTCTGTAAAACCTGCTCTGTCTCTAACATCCCTTAGAGCCCACTGATAAATGGAAGAGCAGACCTAAAGGAAAGACTCCCCTTGCCCCTTATAAACCATTTGGAACACAGAGTTTTGAAATTCTGTGCTAGATAATTGATCAAACACCCACCAAGGATGAAGACTATGACCTGTTTTTTCTTACCCATAGTGTAAGCTAAGCTAGATAATCTTTCATTAACTGTAAGTAAGTCGAAATGTAAACTTCTAATGTTGCACCTCCTGTTTTCAATAGCATGAAGGCAGCTCCAGATGGCTCCAGGTTTTACGATACAGAAATGATGAATAGTTAAGTTTGTAAACGAGTGGACAAAATAACATGAAGATCGACAAAACACCAACGCAAAACTTGACCTTGCTCAGCTTGTCAGTAAAGGTCAAGTGGTTAACCTCGTTGCCTGTCTAGATATTCAACATAAACTTCTCCAGAGCAAAAACTTGGATCCCACTTAGAAACATACCGATCATCATTGTTCATCTTGATCGGCCTCTGGCTCCTATAAAATGTCCAGTTTACAGACGGTGGCAGAACACGGAAATAGAGGCAGAAGACAACTGTCTTACACCTGGAAAAGGTAAGCGAATGATGATGATTGGGGACAGTGGCAATGGTGATTTACAGTACATTACAGTACATGTTATATTCATGAGATATGAATGATTACAGCCATACCTAGCCTATGGTGCCAATTTCAGACTAAACTACACTATTTACTCGCTCCGAACCAGTCGATGGAAACATGTCTAATTCGCATTTCTTTAATCCAACATTTCCAAAAATTTGTCTAAAATTAGCTTGACTGGAAACACGGCTGTTAGATTCCCAGATAACCACTTCAAGGAAAGTAAGGGCACTGGAAAACAATGGTCTTTAAATCTAATAATCTAATATAATTTCTGCCCTTGTGAATTTTGGGTCCATCCCAAGCCTCATATTTGTCATTTCCTCGCTCCTTGCTTGAACCGTAAGTTGTCCTGATTTGTTTTCTAATTTACCATTTGGTTTAAATATATGTTAATTGTAGGTCTGAACAACAAAAGGACCACAAACAACTTTCTTCATTTATTAGAAAGAACTGTCTCGTCGTGATCTGTTATTTCCCTCAATAACTTTTATTATGGATACAATTAAAGTCAGAGAGAGCTGGAGAGTCTGTCTGTCTGTCAGCAGAAAACACTTTTTTACATCATTTAAAGTTATTTCCATTCAGCCACGTAAGGCTGATCATTCCTGAGTGTCGGGATTAATCAGTTATGTTATTTCAATTTCCCCCGAAACATGGAGCCCAATAATTTAATTCCGAAGAGAAACCATAATCCTATTCAGGTTTATTTAACAATTACTCGACAATCAGAATTTCAAAACATACAGACGTAAATAATTAATAAATAAGACAAACGCATTCCGCCGGAAGAAATCATTCCGCACTGCAACAGAACACAGTATAAATACTAATGGAGTTTGCTAAACAGGTAACAGGCTACAGAGAGAAAACACCTCTACTCTGGCAGGGATGATAACTGTGTGTCTTTATTAATATAAGTACAGTACAGTGATCATGTGTGCAGCCACAAACTCCTCAAAAGTCTTTCCAGCTGTTAAAGCAGACTGACAGCAGATCCAGCTGTGATCGGACACAGATGTCGCTTCACCTGAGCCACTGTGGAAAGGACATCTCATTTATCATCAATCATATTTCCTTGTTTCCTCTCTCCTCGCATGCATGGTTTCCTTGCGTCTCTCCATGTATCCCTGGTGGGAGGGACTAAGACGCAAGGAAAAGACCTGTATGTGGCCCATGATGAGGGGGACTCATGGAATGCTGTTACTCCTGCTAATTCAGACATGAACAGGATGGCCAAGTAAAGTAATTGACGTATCATCAGGTTTAAGCTTAAATTCTTCTTTACGTAATTAAAGCTGCACTAATTGATAGTTTTATATTCACAATGGATCAAATCATTTATTGTAATGTAAAGGGAGTTGCAGAGCGTACGGAAAGCAGATAACTAGTTTTTTAGTGGAAAAGCTCTGATCAACACACTGTACAATATCTGACCAGCACCAAATAGCACCAATATCCCACTTGTGAAATTTGAAGCTTTTATGTTTCTTAAAAAAGAAGTGCCTAAATGAGACTAATGAACATCATCATGCTGAACAATAGTCTGCCTTTAGCTCAGTGGTGGTGGCGTGAAGACAGTATAGTTTGTTTGTTGTTTTGATGTTATCTCTTTACTTGTCAATTGTATCTATGATTTAAATAATAATAAAAGTGGTGGTCATTTGTGAAGCTGATCTTAGTGAATAAAATGTGTTAGTATCATAAACTGGTTTAGCCACAGAGCTGATTTTCTGCAATAATCCAAAATCCCATTGGCTATATGTTGGGGGAGCCACTGAGAGGCTAACTTCGGGGTTGGCCTTCAAAAGCATGTCATCCCCGCAGTACTCTGTAGATATCGCCATCATCCTGACCAATAACGTGTGAATCAACTCCCAAATATACCCAGCTCCATCTGTCACAGTTTATACCTAGTTTTGTTTCATTCTTTTCATCTCTTATAGCTTTTCCTTAATTTACATCATTGTATGAAATATTGCGTATCACAGAACCTAAATTTTCCAAATAATTTCTCATCTTTACCTCAGAAGAATCATGTGTGAAGGGAGAGTATATGTAAGAGTTCATAATAATAATAATTAAAGCTGCAAGCAGCGATGTACGGGCCCTCGCACCTTCCTGCGTATCGGGGGTACTGACGGGAAGCCGGCAGACGCAATGGTGTCTTTGACCATTGGACTCCACGTCCCGGAGTTTAACGTATTTTTCCCGCTGGACTCTGCGATGCTAGAAATTATGTAGTGCAAATATTCCACCAGTTCCTGCATCCACTATGTGGCGCTAGAGAACACGTTTAAACATGCATTATGTTGCTCTACATCAAGTGCAGACCACATCATGTAAATGTCATGTAAATCGGATTCCGTCCTTCACATAACGCTGACTTCCTGTTGCCAGTACGTGGCGCTACGACTTTGAGTGAAAATTGGCTTGTAGACATTCTCAGGCAATGACTTTTGGCAAGTTTGGGACATATTTAAGCAAGTCCAGTGGAGTTACATCAGCTCGCCATTCCATCAAACGTAAAGGTTTTTAATTGCAAAGGTCTTTAAATTGTAATGGCCATATTTGTAGTGGATCTGACAAAGTCCCTAGGAGGAGTTCGTTAAAGTATAGCGACTAGTTATCATGGAAAAATTCACACAAAAATCTAAATGGCCGACTGCCGGTTGATTTTAGAGTATGGTCCAAAGAGACTTTTCTTTAAGTCTATATGTGATACATGTGCCTACCAAATTTCAAACATCTAGGTCAAACGTATTCTGAGAGCTGCATCGGCAAAATTTTGTAGGTGGCGCTATTGAGCCGACTTGCCAACCTGAAACATTAACATCACATTAGAAAACTACATTCATGATTTTAAATGTGTGTTTCATGTTAGGTTCTGGTTGGAGCATGTTTAGCCCCTCAAAAACACCTTCGTTTTTCATGGCGAAGAATGCATCGCCACGGCAACGGCCTTTCACAAAATAACAATCTTTGAGTAACTTTTCACCACAAAGGTCTTCAGACTAAACTGACCAAATTTGAAGTTGATCTGATTGATTCCCTAGAAAGAGTTCATTAAAGTATAGCGACTAGAAATCAAGGGAAAATTCACACAAAAATCAAAATGGCCGACTTCCTGTTAAGTTTAGAGCATGGTCCCAACTTTTTTTTAAGTCTCCATGTGATACATGTGCCTATCAAATTTCATATATGTAAGTCAAACGTAGCACTGGGGCTGCGTTTTTGAATATTTGTAGGGGGCGCTATCGAGGCAATTTGAAACAGTCAAGCCAAAAAGCCAAATGAAATATTTATTTACATCACCTATGACACCTGTGTAAAGTTCCAAGGCTTGTTGAGCATCCTAAGCCACATAAAAATAAGCTTCATTTTTCATGGCGAATGACGCGTTGCCACGGGAACAGCGTTTTGCATCAACTCACAATATTCATGATGAAGCATCATCAATGTCTTACGGCTTACCTTACCAAATTAAAGACTGATCTGGGTAACTTCCTAGTCAGAGTACATCAAAGTATAAAACTTGTCATTTCCTCTTGCCAGTAGGTGGCGCTATGACTTTGTGAAAATGTTGGGATGGGAATGTGTTCAAGACTGGACCAGCATCATGCATAACAAGTTTGGGGCAGATTGAATAAAGTACCTTGGAGTTACAACAACTTCCTCTTTCATGGCGAACGGCACGAAATGTGCGTGACATGGGCGTCACATAAAACGAAGATCGTTCAATGTCAGTAGACCATTTTTGCAATTTTTCATCATTAAAGTCTCTAGATCACCCTGACCAAATTTGAAGTTGATCGCATAAATTCTGGGAGAGGAGTTTGTTAAAGTACAACACCTGAAAACATTGAAAAATGCCTAAAAATGCAAAAAATGCAATTACTGTATTGCCCCCTAGTGGTTGTATGGAATAAAAATATGAGTGTATGTTACAGAACACAATGTGGACATACACTACAGATTTCGTGATGATAGGCCACATGGTTTTGAAGTTATATATATTGCTGTAGAAGACCACGCCCCTATGAAATTCATTGGTCCATATATTCCTATTGCAATGGGTTATCAACAAGCTTATAGTAACTTTTGATGATATAGATCCAATAATGATCCACAGCAAATTTGGTACCAATCAGACCCAGCTTGTAGGAGGAGTTTGTAAAAATGTGTTTTTCACAAAATTCAAAATGGCGGAAAATATTGGTAGGCGGAGCTTAGGGGTCTAATTGGCTTTTTTGTAGAGTAGGTGGAGGTGGACATGTGTGTCGAATTTCAAGTAAATCGGACACAATGGGTAAGAGTTGCCGCAAGGCGTTGGCGATTAGATTTCTAGGGGGCGCTAGCGAGCAATTTTTTGATACTTAAGCATGGGACCCATAAATTATCAAATTTTCTCACAGTCCTGGTATGCTTGCCAAATATGGGGAATTTGGGATATGATAAAGCCCCCAAAAAGGCGATTCATTTGAGAGAAAAAGAATAATATTAAAGCTGCAAGCAGCATTGATCGGGCCCTCGCAACTACGCGCACGTCGAGGATACCGGCAGGACTCTGGTTGACGCGGACATGCATTTCGGTGTGCACAAGTTAGATGATATTTCTGCGTCGACAAGCAGCGTAGCAAGATCATGTTGCCAGGCATTATGCCTCAAATGTTTTGAGTTTACTCCAAATGCAATCATAAATGTAAGCCTGTTAAGATCATAAAGAAAATGAATGCGCTTCAGTGTTTGTAACATAACAGACTTGTAAATTTACTGGGTGCAGTGTCCTGCTGATTGTATTTGGACTCACATGAAAGTTAACAGAACAGTAGTGTCATTTGCTTTTACTTGAACACTTTTATTTAACACTGTTTTCATTTTAAGCTCTTCTGTAACTTTAGATTGTAGTGTGAAGCATTCATTGCAACATTCTGAATCTCGAGTAGAAGCTCTGGACTGATCATTTATACTAATGCCCATTGACATGGTTTGAGAACCACTGTTGTCTAACTTTTGCTCTCCAAGCATCTTAGTTTGCACATATTTAGATCAGAGAAGTCTTTTTCTCATGGTGTGACCACAAACCCTTTATTAAGTTCAGTGTTTGGGCCGCTGTAATTATAGAATCCTGCTTACGTCTGTGGTTGCCAGTAGGTGGCGCTATGACAATGAGGTAATATTGGCATGCAGATGGCCTAAAATCATGACAGTAATCAAGCATGTCAAGTTTGGGACAGTTTTGACAAAGTACAGTTGAGTTACAACAGCTTGATGGATGATGGCGAACCATGTAAAATGGCCGCTACACCAAGTCCATGTTTGATGAATTCTAAACTTTTAATCACAAAGGTCTTTAGATTGTTCTGACCAAATTCTAAGCTGATCTGATTAATTACCTAGGACTAGTTCGTAGTACAGCACCTGGAAATGGGAAAAATACACGAGAAATTCATACAAAATTGAAAATGGCTGACTTCCGGTTGGGTTTAGATGATGGACCCCTACGACTTTTTTTAAAATCCACATGTGATGTTATACATCTAGGTGAAACGTACTGCGAGGGATGCATCGTCGAAATATTGTAGGGGGTGCTATCGAGCCAAGTTGCCACTCTGAAGCATTAAAATCACATCAGATAACTACATCCAGGATTTTAAATGTGTGTGACAAGTTTGATTTTGTTTTGAGTATTTTTAGCCCCTCAAAAACACCTTTGTTTTTCATGGCGAGGAATGCATCGCCACGGCAACGGCATTTCACGAAACAACAAGCTTTGAGTAACTTTTAATCACAAAGGTCTTTAGATTGTTCTGACCAAATTCTAAGTTGATCTGATTAGTTCCCTGGGAGGAGTTCGTTAAAGTAGAGCGCCTGGAAATTGAAAAAACGACACTAGAAATTCAGACTAAATTCAAAATGGCTGACTTCCGGTTGGGTTTAGGGCATGGCCCCAAGAGACTTTTATTTAAGTCCACATGTGATACATGTGCCTACCAAATTTTGTTAATCTATGTGAAACGTACTGCGAGGGCTGCTTCGTCGAAATTTTGTAGGGGGCGCTATTGAGCCGATTTAACACTCTGATTGAATAAAATCATATTATAGAACTACATTTTGGCCTTGTGATCTGTGTGTCAAGTTTGCTTGTGTTTCGAGCTTTTTTAACCTCTCCAAATGACCATCGTTTTTCACGGCGAAGACTGCGTTACCACGGCAACGGCGTTCGATGAAACATCAAAAGCTTAGAGAACTGGCATTATGAACTTCTTACATTTGTGTGGAACAAATTTGATGTTGATCTGATTTTCCAACTAAGAGAAACAAGCCAAAGTATAAAGACTTTAACTTACTGTTGCCAGTAGGTGGCGCTATGACTATGATTCAAAATTGGCTTGCAGATGTCTTCAGGCCTGGAGTTTAATCAAACATGTGAAATCTGGTAAAGATTTGATGATGCGGAGTCGAGTTACATCAGTTTATTCGTTCATGGCGAAGGATCGAAATTCGCAGAGCCGCCACGTCGCCACGCTTCGACAACTTCCTACAATTTTCACAATGAAGCATTATCAAGGTCTTAAGGCTTTTGTGACAAAATTTGAGAGGGATCCGATTAATCTGTGAGCAGTAGGGTGTCAAAGTACACAACCTATGACTTCCTGTTGCCACTAGGTGGCGCTATTACTAAGATTCAAAATTGTCATATACATGTGTTCAGGGTCAGGATGTTATGACATATGAGAAATTTGGAGCAGATTAGGCAATGTACAGCCGAGTTACAACAACTTCCTGTTTCATGGCGAATGGTGTTTTTTTGCCGCCATGCCACGGACACATAGTTCGATAACTTTTTGATCTTTGAGTATCGTTTCACTGCCAAGGTCTCAAGAGCATACTGACCAAATCTGAAGGCAATCGGGTTTAATCTCTAGGAGGAGTTTGTTAAAGTACGGCGCCTTGAAACGGTCCAAAAACGTCATAAAATTAAAAATGGCCGACTTCCTGTTTGGTTTAGGATATACCTCCTCTTGACTTTTTTGTGCGTCCCATCACGTTCCACATACCTACCAAATTTCATACAGCTAGGTGAAACCCAAAGTTGGGGCTACTCTGTAGGGGGCGCTATCGAGCCAAAATGTCATGCCGCAGCTGGACACCCCAATAATACTGGAATTTTCACCACGATTGAATTTTGTGCCAAATTTCAAAAGATTCCCAGTATCCCAAGCACCTCCTTTTTGCGATGAAACTGGTACGATAATAATAATAATAATAATAATAATAATAATAATAATAATAAAAAACATTAGAATAACAATAGGTCCTCCGCTCCGACTACGTCGGTGCTCGGGCCGTAATAATAATAATAATAATAATAATAATAATAAAAAACATTAGAATAACAATAGGTCCTCTGCTCCGACTACGTCGGTGCTCGGCCCGAATAATAAAAAACATTAGAATAACAATAGGTCCTCCGCTCCGACTACGTCGGTGCTCGGGCCCTAATAATAATAATAATAAAAAACATTAGAATAACAATAGGTCCTCCGCTCCGACTACGTCGGTGCTCGGGCCCTAATAATAATAATAAAAAACATTAGAATAACAATAGGTCCTCCGCTCCGACTACGTCGGTGCTCGGGCCCTAATTAAAGCTGCAAGCAGCGATGAGCGGGCCCTCGCATCTTTGCGTACGTCGAGGGTACTTACGAGACCTCAGCTTACGCGGCCAAGAATGTCTGCGACCATCAGATAACGCGACCACGAGTTAGACGTTTTTTTCCTGCTTGGAGTATTTGACCCTGGAAATTGTGCTTTGCAAATAGTCCACCACTTCCTGCAACCACTGTGTGATGCTAAACAACGTGCGTCAACATAATTTATGTTGCTCTATATCAAGTGTAGACAACATCATGTAACTTTCATGTGAATCGGATATCGTTTGTCAAATAACACTGATTTCCTTTCGCCATTAGGTGGCGCTTTGACTTAGATGGAAAATTGGCTTGTAGACATCCTCAAGCCATGACTGTTATGAAGCATGGCAAGTTTGGGACAGATTTGAACATGTCCAGTAGAGATACATCAGCTTGCTGTTTCATGGGGAGTCACGTAAAATGGCCGCCACGCCACGGCTACACCATTCAATCAAACGTAAAGCTTTTGATAACTTTTAATCACAAAGGTCTTTAGATTGTAGTGGATCTGAAAAACTCCCTCGGAGGAGTTTGTTAAAGTATAGCACCTAGAAATGGTCAAAAATGAATGGAAAATGCACACAAAGATCAGACCAGACTTCCAGTATGGTTTACAGCATAGTCTCAAGAGACTTTTTTTAAATCTACATGTGGTACATGTGCCTACTAAATTTCATACATGGGGCTGGGGCTGCTTTGTTGAAAATTTGCAGGGGGCACTATCGAGGCAATTTATAACGGCCAAGCCAAAAATCCACATGAAATCTTTATTTGCATCACCTATGACATATGTACAAAGTTCCATGAGTTGAGTATCCCAAGTTACAAATAAATCTATCCAAATGAGCATTCCCGATTCTCTCGTACAGTCAAACGTCCGTCTCCTGATTCAAATAAATCATCCAAGCAACAAGTCCATACACTACTTCATGGTGATCTAGCAATAGCTTGTCTTAACAACTGGTTTCAAATGCACAGCTAACAGTATGAAAGCAAAGCTAACGATTAGTATGCTAATGCTAACGGCTGATCGCGATTAGCAACACAACTTGTTTTACACTGTAACATTTAGTCACAGTCCAACGTCCGTCTCCTGAATCAAATAAATCATCTAAGCAACAAGTCCATACACTACTTCATGGTGATCTAGCAATAGCTTAAGCCCCAAGGTCCCCCATTTGGACGCAAGTGTACATAAAACGTACAGAGTTTAGTGTACAAAGTGACTGCCAAAGAACCCACGAAAAACGAATATAATGATGTTATAGTTCTGGAAAAACATCAGAAACTTGGGAACAACATGAACCAAGCCACAACTCCCATCAGCCAAGCAAACAAATAACAAAATATCATAAATCATAACTCAATATCACTGGACCTGACCAGAGAAAACAGCTGCTACGTGCTAGCTACGAAAATGCTGCATGAAAAAGCATGTCCGCTTGACGCAGATTACGGAGATATCCTCCATTTCTCTCCCCGGTAAACCATCGCAGAGATATTCAGCATCAAGCACAAAAAAGTCACACAGCTTTATCGAATATTGTACTCACTTTTGGTCGAATCACAGCGAAAAAATTAAATATTTCCGTACTGCCACGTCTCTGTATGTCCAGCTGCATGTGCTCCGTGTGAATCCGTTCGATTCGTGTCTCTCCGATACTGGTCGGCTTCTGGGGAGGGATGTAGTCTCAGCAAATTGGATTTCAGATCTGACATCAGATGGGACGTTTTTTATTCTGATTGGCTATTAATGCTGTCAATCATCTAACTTTCAATTCCCTGCAATTCTATTGGCTTATAGGAGGGCTCAATGGCGAAAATCTGAGAAAGGGGGGCTGAGCTGCAGCCCTGAACAGAGAGGGCTGGATCTGAAAAAAGTTGAATGAACACAGAGACTTAGAAAGAGCTTAGAAAGGGCTTAGGGCCTTCAAATAAAGCCCAAACTGCTCTATTTAGATGTAGTGAACACAATTAGTGATATATACAAGTGAAATATATAGTTTGGTACATCATAAAGTTAAAATAACACTCATTGTGCAACATGTGTAAATATTGGAATCCTCGCCTGAAATTTCTGTACTGTATCCTCTCTAGCTTATGAATGCTTCACTTTATCTAAGTGAAAATGTGAATGGAGACATATAGTTCTATGATCTGGGACAGCTTGAAAGCTTGGATCTACATGATTTCTAAAAAAAAATATCCTGAAATTGCTTTTTTTTTTAGGCGAAAGTTAGAATTTTCAATTTGTGCTGTGTGCCATCTTAATTTACTCTTAACCAGTAACATATATACTGATATTTACACATATAAACACATCTCACAAGTGTTAGGGTTATTTTATTACCAAAAGTATTAAAATAGCCCTTACAGTTGCAACGCTACACTCATTGTCGTATGGGTATGCTATTTTCGAGCTGAGGCCTAAAAATAGGCTGGGGCTTAACAACTGGTTTCAAATGCACAGCGAACAGTATAAAAGCACAGCTAACAATATGAAAGCAAAGCTAACGGTTATTATGCTAATGCTAACGGCTAATCGCGATTAGTAACACAACTTGTTTTACACTATAACATTTAGTCACAGTATAGAAAACAATTCACAAACTCGTATTTACCTCTTGTATATCACAACAGTCCAAACCATAGGATAACTGGTCGTCAGCCATTAAGTTATGAACATTATTGCACTCTCACAATAGTCACTATTCACTTGATGGTGATAATTCGCTTCTCCATTTCTCCAACACACTAGTTATCAAAAGAATTTGATAACTTTTAATCACAAAGGTCTTTAGATAGTACTGACCAAATTTGAATTGGATCCGCAAAATTCCCTAGGAGTTCATTAAAGTATAGCGCCAAGAAATGGTCAAAAGTGAATGGAAAATGCAAACAAAAATCAAAATAGCAGACTTCCAGTATAATTTAGAGCATAGTCTCAAGAGACTTTTTTTTAAGTCTCAATGTGATACATGCGTCTACTAAATTTCATACATCTAGGTGAAATGTACCGCTGGGGCTGCTCTTTTGAATATTGGTAGGGGGCGCTGTCAAGGCAATTTCTAAAAGAAAAGGCAAAACCCCATATTAGTTATTTATGTTTATCACCTTTGACACATGTGCAAAGTTCCGTGACTATTTGTTCATCCTAAGCCACAGAAAACTGAGCTTCCATTTCACGGTGAATAATGCGTTGCCATGGCAACAAATTTGAACGAAAACTCACAAAATTCATGATAAAGTATCATCAATGTCTCAAGGCTTTCCTCAGAAAATGTGAGGTCCATCAGATCAACTGGCTAGGAGGAGTTCATCAAAGTATAAAACGTGTCATTTCCTTTTGCTAGTAGGTGGTGCTATGACTTTGAGAACATTTTGGCATGGAAATGTGCTCAAGCCTGAAATAGCATTATGCATAACAAATTTTGGGCAGATTGGACAATGTACCTCTGAGTTACAACAACTCCCTCTTTCATAGCGAATGGCACAAAATGTGAGCGAAGTGGGCGCACGCCATGTCAAGGTCGTTCAATGAAAACTCACCATTTTGATACATTTTCATCACAAAGGTCTTTAAATTGTCCTGACCAAATTTGATGTTGATCGCATAAACTCTGTAGGAGGAGTTTGTCAAAATACAAAGTCTGAAAACGTAGTTTAATGGGAGTCGCATAAAATGAACGCCACGCCACAGCTACGCCATTCCATCAAACATAAAGCTTTTGATAACTTTTAATCACAAAGGTCTTTGGATTGTACTGTCCAAATGTGAAGTGGCTCTGACAAAGTCCCTAGGAGGAGTTTGTTAAAGTATAGCAACTAGAAATTGAAGGAAAATTCACATAAAAATCAAAATGGACAACTTTTGGTTGAGTTTAGAGCATGGTCCCAAGAGACTTTTTTGTAAGTCTCCGTAGGATACATGTGCCACCCAAATTTCATACATGTAGGTTAAACGAGGCGCTGGGGCTGCTTTGTTGAAAATCTGCAGGGGGCGCTATCGAGACAATTTATAACGACCAAGCCAAAAATCCACATGAGATCTTTAATTTCATCACCTACGACATATGTACAAAGTTTCATGAGTTTTTGAGTATCCCAAATCACAGAAAAATCAGCTTGCTTTTTCATGGCGAACAAAGCGTTGGCACGGCAACAGAGTTATACGAAACCTCACAATATTCATGATGAACTATCATCAATGTCTAAAGGCTTTCTTTCTAGAATGTGAGGTTGATCTGGTGAAATGGCTAGGCAGAGTACATCAAAGTGTAAAACGTGTCATTTCCCTTTGCCAGTAGGTGGCGCTATGATTATGTGAAAATTGAGGCATGGGAATGTTTTTAGGCCTGGACTAGCATCCTGCATAATAAATTTTGGGCAGATTTGACAATGTACCTTGGAGTTACAACAACTTCAATTTTCATGAAAAATTGACCAAAATGGATGCCACGCCACGCCAAGGTTGTTGCATGAAAACTCATGATTTTGATAACTTTTCATTATAAAAGTCTTAAGATCGTGCTGACCAAATTTGAAGCCGATCGCATAAATACTGTAGGAGGAGTTCGTGAAAATACAAAGCCTGAAAACGGGAAAAATGGCAAAAAGAGCTAACTACTGTAGCGTCCCCTAGTGGCTGAAGGAAATGAAAATGTGAGGGTACGTTACAATTTGCTATGTGGACATTTGCCTCAAATTTTGTGATGATAGGCACAATGGTTTTAAAGTGAGATTGATTGATGTACAGAGCCACGCCCCTGATAAGTTCATTGGCCCATAACTTGATAACGCGATAAGTTATCAAAAAACTTTTGGGGGGGTTTTGATGAAATTGAATGAATAATGATCCACAGCAAATTTGGTAGCAATCTGACAGCGTTTAGGAGCAGTTTGCAAAAATGTGTTTTTCACAAAAATGAAAATGGTGGAAATCTGAATGGGCGGAGCTAAAAAAAATGAATCTAATGATTGTAGAGCAGATGGAGCTGAATATGTGTGTCACAGTTCATGTTAATCAGACATGTTGGGTGAAGGCCGTGGTCTGTGAAACTGTAGGGGGCGCTAGTGAGCCATTTTGTCATACATGAGCATGCGACCCATAAAATCTCAAATTTTCACGCAGTCCTGATCCGCCTGCCAAATTTGGGGAGTTTTTGAGTATGATAAAGCCCTGAAAAATGCGATTTTAGAGGAGAAATAATAATAATAATAATAATAATTCTTTGAATTACAATAGGGCCTTCGCCCGACTTCGTCGGTGTTCGGGCCCTAATAATAATTCTTTGAATTACAATAGGGCCTTCGCCCGACTTCGTCGGTACTCGGGCCCTAATAATACCCCATAGTATTTCAATAGGGCCTTCGCTGGCCCGACGTTGTCGGTGGCTCGGGCCCTAATAATACCCCATAGAATTTCAATAGGGCCTTCGCTGGCCCGACGTTGTCGGTGGCTCGGGCCCTAATAATAATACCCCATACAATTTCAATAGGGCCTTCGCTGGCCCGACGTTGTCGGTGGCTCAGGCCCTAATAATAATAATACCCCATAGAATTTCAATAGGGCCTTCGCTGGCCCGACGTTGTCGGTGGCTCGGGCCCTAAAAACATTCGAATTTCAATAGGGCCTTCGCTGGCCCGACGTTGTCGGTGGCTCGGGCCCTAATAATAATCCTTACAATTTCAATAGGGCCTTCGCTGGCCCGACGTTGTCGGTGGCTCGGGCCCTAATAATAATCTTTAGAATCTCAATAGGGCCTTCGCTGGCCCGACGTTGTCGGTGGCTCGGGCCCTAATAATAATAATCTTTAGAATCTCAATAGGGCCTTCGCTGGCCCGACGTTGTCGGTGGCTTGGGCCCTAATAATTCTTTGAATTACAATAGGGCCTTCGCCTGACTTCGTCGGTGCTTGGGCCCTAATAATAATTCCTACAGTTTCAATAGGGACCTCGCGGCCCAACGTTGTCGGTGCTCGGGCCCTAATAATAATAATAATAATTCCTACAGTTTCAATAGGGACCTCGCGGCCCGACGTTGTCGGTGCTCGGGCCCTAATAATCCTTACAACTTCAATAGGGCCTTCGCTGGCCTGACGTTGTCGGTGGCTCGGGCCCTAATTAAAGCTGCAAGCAGCGATGAGCGGGCCCTCGCATCTTTGCGTACGTCGAGGGTACTTACGAGACCTCAGTTTACACGGCCAAGAATGTCTGCGACCATCAGATAACGCGACCACGAGTTAGACGTTTTTTTCCTGCTTATAGTATTTGACCCTGGAAATTGTGCTTTGCAAATAGTCCACCACTTCCTGCAACCACTGTGTGGCACTAAACAACGTGCGTCAACATAATTTATGTTGCTCTATATCAAGTGTAGACAACATCATGTAACTTTCATGTGAATCAGATATTGTTTGTCAAATAACGCTGATTTCCTTTCGCCATTAGGTGGCGCTTTGACTTAGATGGAAAATTGGCTTGTAGACATCCTCAAACCATGACTGTTATGAAGCATGGCAAGTTTGGGACAGATTTGAACAAGTCCAGTGGAGAAGTGGCACTATTGAGATTCTAAAGATTATTAGGGCCCGAGCCACCGACAACGTCGGGCCAACGAAGGCCCTATTAAAATTGTAAGGGGTATTATTAGGGCCTGAGCAACCGACAACGTCGGGCCAGCGAAGGCCCTATTGAGATTCTAAAGAATTTTAGGGCCCGAGCAACCGACAACGTCGGGCCAGCGAAGGCCCTATTGAAATTGTACTGGTTTTTATTATTATTAGGGCCCAAGCCACCGACAACGTCGGGCCAGCAAAGGCCCTATTGAAATTCTAATGTTACTTATTATTAGGGCCCGAGCAACCGACAACGTCGGGCCAGCGAAGGCCCTATTGAAATTGTAAGGATTATTATTAGGGCCCGAGCAGCCGACAACGTCGGGCCAGCGAAGGCCCTATTGAGATTCTAAAGATTATTATTATTAGGGCCTGAGCAACCGACAACGTCGGGCCGCGAAGGCCCTATTGAAATTCTATGGGGTATTATTATTTTTATTATTATTAGAGCCCGAGGCACCGACAATGTCGGGCCAGCGAAGGCCCTATTGAAATTGTAAGGGGTATTATTAGGGCCTGAGCAACCGACAACGTCGGGCCGCGAAGGCCCTATTGAAATTCTATGGGGTATTATTATTTTTATTATTATTAGAGCCCGAGGCACCGACAATGTCGGGCCAGCGAAGGCCCTATTGAAATTGTAAGGGGTATTATTAGGGCCTGAGCAACTGACAACGTCGGGCCAGCAAAGGCCCTATTGAGATTCTAAGGGGTCTTATTATTAGGGCCCGAGCAACTGACAACGTCGGGCCAGCGAAGGCCCTATTGAAATTGTAAGGATTATTATTAGGGCCCGAGCAACCGACAACGTCGGGCCAGCGAAGGCCCTATTGAAATTCTAAGGGGTATTATTTTTTTAGGGCCCGAGCAACCGACAACGTCGGGCCAGCGAAGGCCCTATTGAGAATCTAAAGATTATTATTATTAGGGCCCAAGCTACCGACAACGTCAGGCCAGCGAAGGCCCTTTTGAAATTGTAAGGTAAGCCGTAAGACATTGATAATGCTTCATCATGAATATTGTGAGTTGATGCAAAACGCTGTTGCCATGACAACGCGTCATTCGCTCTCTCACTCTCTAATGCTTCAGAGTGGCAATTCTATGGGGTATTATTATTAGGGCCCGAGGCACCGACAATGTCGGGCCAGCGTAGGCCCTATTGAAATTGTAAGGGGTATTATTTTTTTAGGGCCCGAGCAACCGACAACGTCGGGCCAGCGAAGGCCCTATTGAAATTGTAAGGATTATTATTAGGGCCCGAGCAACCGACAACGTCGGGCCAGCGAAGGCCCTATTGAAATTCTAAGGGGTATTATTTTTTTAGGGCCCGAGCAACCGACAACGTCGGGCCAGCGAAGGCCCTATTGAGAATCTAAAGATTATTATTATTAGGGCCCAAGCCACCGACAACGTCGGGCCAGCGAAGGCCCTATTGAAATTGTAAGGTAAGCCGTAAGACATTGATAATGCTTCATCATGAATATTGTGAGTTGATGCAAAACGCTGTTGCCATGAGCGTCATGGAGCGTCATTTGCTCTCTCACTCTCTAATGCTTCAGAGTGGCAAATCGGCTCGATAGCGCCCCCTTGAATATTTCGACGATACAGCCCTCGCAGTACACTGTAAAATGTAATAAGTTGACTTTACTTAAAAAAAGTCAGGAAACCGATTGCCTTAAAATTTCTAAGTAAAGTAGCTCATTAATTTTAAGTGGTTAAAGCTTAAAATAACTGAGTTTAGGCAACTCATGTCATTGCAGTAAAGTGTAGTATAGTTAACTCAAAATTATTAATTATGTTAACTATAAAATGTCAATTCAGACAACTTGAATATCTGTGTGAAGTTACCTCAAAAACATTAATTAGGTTGACTATAAATTGTCAATTCAGACAACTTAAAGATCTGAGTAAAGTTAACTTAAAATTATGAATTATGTTAAGTATAAATAGTGAATTCAGACAACTTAAATATCTGTGTAAATGTAACTCAAAAACATTAATTAGGTTGACTATAAATTGTCAATTTAGACAACTTAAAGATCGGAGTTATATTAAGTCAGCAGTACTAAAAAGAACAAGTTATCCTTACAAGTCCAAGCATTCACATTACTAGGAAATTATCAGGAAACCGATTGCCTTAAAATTCTCAAGTAAACTGAACTACAAACTGTAAGTTGCTGAAACAAAAGATAGAGAACAGTATATAAATGAAAGACAGAGTTTATTTTTACAAACAGTTTGTTAATCTCAAACTAAGTGCAAACAAAAATGCTGGACATGTTGCCAGATTAAGTTCTGAAATAGAACAACAAATCATAGTCGTCCTTATAATGTAAAAAATTTAAACAAATGCATTTTTTTGGAACGCAGGCTATAGTTCACTCTGATTAACACAGTTTTGTTAGTCTTGTGTAACAGTTTAAAGCAGCAGTTTACAAAAACACCTTTTTAATCATATTTGCTCAAACTGTCACTATATCCTGACATTAAAGGAAGAGACCAGATTCCCCTGCTTCCTTTCAGTGCTCCTGCAGTTGCAAGATTCCACCACGCCCACAGAAAAACAACCAAGTCGATGAGTCTCACACAGCTGTCAATCACTACTTGTGCATTCCAATTGAACTGTAAAACTATAGGCAGTTTACCAAATATGAATCAATATTCTGTTACTTTATTTATTTCTCTGTGAGAATTCACTGTGAAATTATGTTTGTTACCCGGCTGCCATTAGTAGGTAGGTTGACAGTTGGGAAAACAGGCCAGAGTTAACTTTCTAATTTTACAGCTTAACAGTACACTAAATTAGGTGTCTGAGGTGAGAAATAGCCAATGCAGGACCACAATCTTGCGTTAGAGAATCCTCAGCTCTGATTGGTTGTTCTACTTTGGGTGTGGTGGAATCTTGCAAATGCCATTTGGAGCATTAAAGGAGGTAGAGGATCCTGACTTTTTTACAGATCGTCTGCCAGGATATAGAGCACATATCGCAAAGTAGTTATTAACTGCAGCTTTTGAAAAAGGGAAAACATTTTTTACAAGTTTCTCACAAACAATACATTTTGGGCTTTTTTCAGTTTTTTGTATTCAAATAGTAGAATGAACTGAACTTCTGCAAACCAAGCTATCAAATTACTAAAAAAAATAACATACCGTTACCGGCAATATGTCTTTATGTCTATATCTTGACATGAACTTCCTCAACTTTTATAAAATCAAAATGCCTTTCATCACTCCGATGAAAAATCGTGAACTGCTCTCTTTTGACTACAGGTACAGAAACAACAGATAAACAAAGTCAATAGTCAACTGGACTAAATGACCAAAAAAACATTTCCATATAAGTAAAGCGTTCCATTGGAGATGGAAGGGTAAAGGTCTCAGGCCTGACCCAGCATGTCACCATTCACATCGTGAACTCACTGCATCAGTAGATTTTTGAGTGACTGTATTTTAGGTTTTAGGGATTTCTGTCCAAGTGAGAGAAGCACTCTTTGAATAAACTCAAAGGTGTACCTGAGTTGTTGAGGGTACTCCAAATTCAGGGCGTAAATAAGTCCGAAGAGTAGGCACATGGCATGCGGAAGATTGTCAAGGTCATCCATCACCACTGTTCCTTCCAAAACGACTGCAGTAGCTGTAGACTCCAGGTGCAGTGAGTGAGGAGAGGCCACACTGTCTTCGGCAATCACTGTCAGGATCCCCATGGGGGTGTGGGACATGTCTGGAGCGTCATCGCAGTCCTAACAACAATAGCAGCATTAAAACCACAATTGCATGTCAAATGCCAGTTTGCATTTCTATAGTAGAACACACTGATTATATTTGTGCCTTACAGCAAAACAAGGCTCCACAAAATCAACCAATCGGAGCATTGAAGAGACACAGTAACTAACAGGAAGCTAGATTCAGATATTATTAGATAATCAAGTAAAAGAATATCCTGCAGTGAGTAAATACTGCATTTATTGATTGATCATTTGATTCACTGAATGGTTGCAAAAGCTAATATTAAATAAAATGGATATCCAAAAGAGCTGGTTTTTACATATAAGGATATTTTAAATGGAACAATGAAAGCAAAAATTTAAATACAACAGAATGTAGCCTGAGAACAAAGGGTAGTGTTGTGATGCAGTAGCATCACAACACTAAGTGAAATAGAAATGTCAGGTAGTTAGCCCTGACCAGGACCATTTGGTGGCATCTGCTGTCTTTCCGTAAGGGCAAGTCACAGCTTCACCCCATCCAAAACTCTCAATACCTCAATAATGAAAAAATGTAACGGGTGTTGGCTGTACGCACTCACCTGTCTAAAGGTAGAGGGGGTTGTATTTATAACATCTATGACCAAATTAAGTTTAATACGTGGTTAAACACAACCATATTCTGACCTAGCCTTGTCTCTGTTGTATTACATTTTCACGCTGGTGTTACTGCTCACACCCGTATTATAGATTTGAATCACGAGAGGGCATCACAAGTTTAACATATACCAGTTTACCCGTCTCCCATGCAATGAGCCTGATCTGCCAGCGTTATTATGACTCCCATTGCTTTCATCGGTAAACCCGACCTTTGTCAATGTCTAACCTAAACCAATCGTCTTTGCCTCAACCAGCTACATAAGGCAGGTCTTGCCAAGAAATTTAGTTGGACAAATAATTACGTTCTCTGCCAGGATAGCTTAGGCTTATCCCTTGATGTAGCTACCGCTGCATCCCACTCTTCCATATGCTATAGCCTGTCCGCATTATATTCACTCAAATAAGTAGCTCTGAATATCTGACTCCAAAATGACATGTAAAAGTGATTTTAATCCACATTGTGGACACCATCAAAATATTGTCACTGCTGCTTCTGGACAATGTGCTCGCTACTACCACAGGAGGCTGAACAGGTAAGCGACCTACCGTTTTCAGCTGTCACACCTGTACCACATTGGCAGTGTACTCCTGAGCCTCCTGTGGCAGTATAGCGAGCACATTGCCCAAGAGCATAAGCGACAAAGAAATGTTGATGATGTTACTCGGGATAGTTCAGAACATTGTTGTGTTTAACCCCATTTCATACCTTTTTTTGTTAATAGGAGATATTAGTAGAACCCCCTATCATGCAGACAAGTGGAGGTGTACAGATACCCGTTTGGGTGTGAAATTCAAGTGACATTTTTTTGGTTATTGAAGGAATTTGGGTTATGCATTGGGCAAGAACTACAACCGACTGGAAAGACGGTAGATACTACTAAAAGGGTCCTAATCAGGGATAGGTGATCAGTGCATCAAAAATGAAAGTATAGCAGCACTGATTCAGGCTGAGTGGAAGAGAAGTAACTAATACCAAAAGATGAACAGAAGGAACGCATTAGATAGATTGGGCATCCTGTGGTGTGGAATTAAATAATTTTGACAAAAGTCTACTTACAAAGCAGATCTTGAAGAAGTCTGTGTTCTCATCTCCAAGGATGATTGGAAGGCCACGGAGGACTGCGGTTCGCTTCCCAGTAACATCTGTACTCTGTAAAAATAATTTAAAACACAAAAGGACAATCAATTGACAGCTCTGCAGACACAATGTGGTGGCACTACTTTGGTCACCACATACATTTTTTTTTACTTTGCTTGAGAAACCTACCCCTGGTGTGACTTGTTGCAGATATTCCTGAAGTTTCTGGCCGACACTTCCCCCCTTGGACTTGAAAATCTCAAGGAAGCGAGGAGTGTATTTGTCAAGTTCTTTGAAGAATTCTGCTTGCAGGTTTTTGCTTGATAAGCGACAGAACTCTTCCAGAATCTAAAGGAAAGAGTAGGACAAATTAAGATGGTCATATTTTGCAATGATCAATTCATAAAATCATATTTTTTTAGGACTACTTTTTCAGTAGTATGACATTAAAGCTAATTATGTGACATTATAAAAGATACATGACAAATAATTAAAATATATTTTAACTAAAAACTTGAACAATTTTGATTTACCTGACTCTCCGTAAAGAGTGCTGGCCACCTTTCAACTGTGTCTTTTACTGGAGGCTCCAAGTTCACCAACTCCTTTCTTCTCAAGGCAAACGTTGAGTCCATATTCTTGGATATCAGAGCAGCAGTTGGACGACGTTTCTTCATCTCCTCGACAAGTTCCTTTCGTTTGGACTCCATACTGGTCTCATCTTCACCCTCAGGAAAATTGGGTAGAAAGTTGATTTCAAACCGCTTGGGTCTTTTGACACTTCTCGGAGGTGTTTGGCCTTTTCTTTTCCCTCCATTTACAGCAACATCTGTACACCCAGCTCGACGCAGTTTGGTGCGATAGTTACCCATTTTAAACTTTAGGCTATTTTTCCAGCCGTTACATCCATTGGAGGAGCCTGGTTCAGTGAGGCATGGGTGCTTTTGAATGAGTGCAGTTGCAACATCATTAAATTCTTCATCTCTGGGATATGCCTTGAAGCTGTAAATTGTTTCGGCCAATTTTTCAAGAATCTCGTGCTTCATGTCCCTGGGCACTTGTAGATATGTCTTATCTCTCATATAGTGAAGATTTCCCTGGCGTAATCTATACTCAATGTCAACAGGAAAATAAGGAATCTCAAAACTGTCTGGCCATGGAGATCGCGTAAGAGATGACCGACTTTCAGGGGACGAAAAAGAGATGATCTCTGTGTCAGCTGTGCTTGATGTGGGTGTTGGAACCTGGGCGATAATCTTTAGGGTGGGTTTGTCAGGCATGTCAGCAATGTCAGTGAGGTTGACAAGGGCATTGTGAAAATCGGGATCCTCATACTGAAGGGAGAACTTGTACTGAAGACCCAGCTTCTCCTCAAGCTGTTCAACAAGTGAGTCAAGTGTCTGTGGTTTCCCAAGGAGAGTAATTTTCCTTATGTCATTTTCCTGTACAATTATCCTTAGTGTGGTCCTTATCTCCAGTCTTTGTTGTGACTCTACAAAAGATCCCCCCCAAAAAATGCAGTTTAGTTACTTCATGACACTTGACATCCAAATCTTCAGTATCCAATCAGCACAAAATATAATGTCTGAGGGTAACAAATGTTTTGCCCATAATTCTGTAGGCTGCCAGAGGAAACGGGTCATTCAGATCAGAGAGCCTGTTGACTGACAGTGATGACACATGACTGCATAGCTCATAAGAGCGCAGATGCTGATTATACCATGATGTTAGATGTTTGCACACAAACAAAACCTCACCGTCAATGACAAGGATTTTGTGAATTTGCTTAAAATCAGGTAGACATGAACAAGCACCAATGGACAAAATCATATCTGGACTGTATTTGATGCTATCAATGCTCACAAATGATGCGACAAGGACAGTGTTCTGAGCAGCATAGCTCTCCTTCAGCAAGTTCTGAATATTCTCAGGGAAAGATGAAACCAAATGAACTGTCACCTTGTCCATTTGGATGGATGGCTTGAAAAGTGAGGATGAGTCCACATGGTATGCCATCATTTTTTGATGACGGACAGCCAAAGTTTGTGGGATGTTTTTGAAGTTTTTTGTGTTGCGAATGACTTCTTTGAAGAATTTATGCTTTCCTCCAAAGCGCATTGTCCACATATCTCTTAGCGGCCCATACATCCTCATCAACTGCGAATAATGTTCAATGAAGTGGTGCTTGGGGCGCAATTTGAAATGAGGAAATACTGTTAAAAGTAAACCTCTGTGCTCTGAGATCTTGGCATCAAGAAAATCAAGAGTGTCTTCGGTTAATCTAAACGACACAGTCAGTTCTACGATGTCCTTCAAAAGCATTAAAATTTCCCATGTCTGATCATTTTCTGGGACATCAAAACCAATCATGAGTGGGAGAAGTCTTGTAAGTGCCCAGTTTTCGTGGGCGTTACCGCCAATGGTACCTTTAGAGGCATATGTGGCTGGGATGATCTGAGGCTGATCAGTTCTGTCTGTGAATTTGTAAGGAAAATGTTTGATGGCTTCATTCAAGGACTCAAGGGAGATGTACTTCTTGGAGATCAAATCATGAATGCACAAGGACATCTCAATGGGGATTATACCCTCAAACAGGTCATGCATTATGTCTGGTGGAAACCCAGTGACCGTGTGGAAATGTTCCAACTTCTCTGTTAAAACACAAGGACGTTTTACACCATACTCTTTCACCAAATTTGGATCCTGTAGAACTTCAGAAACTTGCCTGTCATGATTTTGTTTGGTTCTGCGTTCAAATGCTCCTGACTGGACCTCTTCCTGCTGAATGTCACTCCTCTTTGCCATGCAGAATCGACAAGGATGCTGCACCGTGAAACTCTCCTGGAAACCAGCCAAAGAATGAGCACCTAGGTTATCAGCAGACACATAGAGCACAGTTCCTTTTAAACACTCGCCTAACTGCTCAACATAGACTCCGTGTTTTTCAAGAGTAACAAGGTCTTGAAGAAGTGGGTGGAGGACATCTGCATAGCCATACTGTTTGACTGCACTTGCTTTGCATAGTATTGCCAGCTGAATAGAGTGAAGAGCGGAACGATGTTTTGAGGGAAGATTGGCAAGAACCCAATAAACCCCACACAGTTTGTGTTTCTTTTTTGAAGTGCCCAGGGGATTTGCAATCTCAAAATCATCGATGTAAAGGCCTAGCACAATCCTTAAGGTCTCAGTCTTAAAAAAATCCTTTTCATGATAGAGACTGCCATCTCTGTAAGTGTTAAATCCATCAACTCTGTCATCATGGGTGAGAATTTTATCTAGGACATCCGCCTTGTTTAACAGTTTTTGTAGCATTTCCAGAATTGGCACGTAAGTGAGTGACTGTGATTCTTTGTCAAGCCTGTATTCAACTGGCATGACCATTGGAAATTCTTTCTGAAAATGTGATGTTCTTTTACTGGCCGTAGAGAGTGACTTGCCAGCATCAGTCATCTGCAGGAACAGGTTATTCTCTTTGACAGCATTCACAATCTCTCTCACAACTGAATCGTCACTGACACCATGTTCATTGAGAATTTGCTTAATGTCATTACGCAAAAGGGGCTCCGTGAGAAGAACAATCTGATTCAATTGTTGAATTACCTCTTGTACTGCCATGTCAGATATGTGCAAGACTGCCTGCAGTTTAAGAAAGAGCGAGGCTAAATTATGCTTCAGTTGATGCTGTAAATGATCCAAATCTTCAATTTCAGCCTCATCCTCATTTTCCTCTTGGAAAAAATCTGTTGGATCATTGGAAAAAGCCTCCTCTTCTGGTACATCTTGTGCCACACCTGGATCCAAATTGTGAGGTGTTATGTGCACGGCAATGTCAGGCTTCAACTGCTTCTGACTGGGAAGCCCATGTTGTTTACATTTATGAGCATTAAATGTTGAGTAGACATTGCTTTTAAAAGTGCAGTTTTTATATGGACACTGAACCGTTTCCTGTTTTTTCAGATGTTGGCGCAAATGGGATAAAAAAATGTCTTCAGTGCAGGGCTCTTCAAAATTGCAAAGAGGACAATGAAATATCACTGGGATTTCTTCAGCTCCACTCATCTGCCCATCATGAACGTCACGGGAGTGAATTCTTGTTAAATGCACTTTGAGGGCATTAAATGACTTGAATGAACATAAACAATCTGTGTGGAGGCATGGAATTGGGGTCAATCTGGCGTAGCTTCCATGTTTTAAGCGGTAGTGTTTGAAAAGTTGAGCCCTCTTTTCGGACGAAAACAAGCAGTACTTACACTTCCAATTCATTGCCAAGTTTCTGCAAAGCCTACAAAGAAACAACAAAAGCAATCAGTCAAACTGCAAATAAATCACAGTCAAGTTGCATGTATATAGCTAACTAGCCATCAGTTTAATAGAAGATTTTAAAACTTAAATCACAAATACTTGTCTTTGCTAGCCATGATATATATATTTTCTCTATTATTCATAGGTTTTTGTTTGATTGTAAAGACTCAACTACCCATCCACAAGTGGATGTCTGGTAAGCTGAAAGTTTCCAACTTGCTATTAGTTATATTGTACATCATTTCCAGTAAATATCACAATATAAGACGTTATTTTAACGTTAAAAACGCAACGTAACGCTTGCTGTTGCGACACAGTGTCACTCTCTCTGTGGCCGAGAGGTCCGCCATCATATGGTTGTTGTAGAATTATTCCTCATTCATTTTAACTGAACGTTACATTTCATCGTCATTCACTAACAGTAATGTTCTGTACCTCCCGTAATGCGGTATTTTTAATGCATGCAAGTCAGACAGCCACGGTTATTAATATAACCGCCACCGTCCGGTCTGCCTTTTAAAATATGCTTCGGTAACATCAATAGTAATAAATGACACGTGACATAATATGTTAAGAGCACTATACATTACTTCTAAATTGGTAAACGGATAAGCAGATGTAACATTTTGACTCGTTTCCCGATAAGGTTGCTTCTCTAACGGTCCCATTTTACTGCGCAGTTGGCGGTTGTCGGAGCCACGGACGTAAAAAAGAAAAGAAAAGACATGCTTGCTGAATTCAAGAGTGGCCCTGAAAGATCGACACAATTGCCCTTGCACCCGCTAAAAAGTACGCTGCGTCTGTCGAAACTCAAGTGGTTGTTAAATTTGCACTTATTGTAGCGGGGTTTAGCACGGGCTAGCCTTAGCTAGGTTAGCTTTAACGTTCGCTAGCTTTCAAAATCGAAGACATAATGTTAACCTCCAACCCCTAATTAACAGGTACAAGGTCGACTAGGTTTGCTAAAAAAAGATAGCCAGTGATATTTTATTTCATTATGTAGCTGAAACTTACCTTCAAATAACTTGACAAAGCAGCGCTTTCCTCCCGCTTCGAGCAACCGCCATTACGCCTCAAGAAAAGAACGTCTTCAGTGGTCAAGTGGTGAACTGCGCATGTGTAATCGCCGAGTGCGGCCGAGTTCGGTCTCGTGTTTCTCCGGACTTTGCAGATGCTTCCACCTCACTGATTTTTTTATATTAAAGGTTACTTGAGCTGATAAGTTTCATAACTTTACTCACCAGAAAGTGTTCTTTACCAAGTTTCTTTAAGTATAGTCAACTAATTAAGCAGAAATAAGTTACGGTCACTTATTTTTTTAAGTAAGGTCATCAATTACATTTTACAGTGTACGTTTCACCTAGATATATGAAATTTGCTAAGCAGATGTATCACATGTAGACTTAAAAAAAAGTCTTGGGTGTCCATGCGCTAAACCATTTTCAATTTTGCATGAATTTCTAGTGTCGTTTTTGCTATTTCCAGGCGCTCTACTTTAACGAACTCCTCCTATGGAATTAATCAGATCAACTTAGAATTTGGTCAGAACAATCTAAAAACCTTTGTGATGAAAAGTTACTCAAAGCTTGTTGTTTCTTGAAAGGCCGTTGCCGTGGCGACGCATTCTTCGCCATGAAAAACGAAGGTGTTTTTGAGGGGCTAAAAATACTCAAAACATAATCAAACTTGTCACACACATTTAAAATCCTGAATGTAGTTATCTGATGTGATTTTAATGCTTCAGAGTGGCAAATTGGCTCGATAGCGCCCCCTACAAAATTGCTACGAAGGAGCCCTCGCAGTATGTTTCACATAGATTTACAAAATTTGGTAGGCACGTGCCTCACATGTGGACCTAAAAGAAAGTCTCTTGGGACCATGCCCTAAAGCCAACCGGAAATCAGCCATTTTTAATTTTGTGTGAATTTCTCGTGGTTTTTTTTGTCATTTCCAGGCGCTCTTCTTTAACAAACTCCTCTTAGGGAATTAATCAGATCAACTAAAATTTGGTCAGAACAATCTAAAGACCTTGGTGATTGTAAGCTATAGCAAGCTTGAGGTTTCATGGAATGTTGAAAACGTGGTGTGGCGGCCATTTTACATGGTTCGTCAGCATACATCAAGCTGTTGTAACTCGACTGTACTTTTTTAAAACTGTCCCAAACTTGACATGCTTGATGACTGTCATGGCTTTTGAACTTCAGCATGCCAATATTAGCTCATAGCGCCACCTTCTGGCAACCTTGGCCGTAAGCAGGATTCTAAAATTACAGCTGTCCAAACAATGAACTTAAATATTCCTGGCCAAACCACCAGAAAATAAGACTTCTCTGATCTAAATATGTGCAAATTGAGATGTTTGGAGAACGTTCGGCCATTTCTCCTCGACTGTTCCCGCTTTGAGTCACTCAGCAATGATTGTCAGAGCTACCTGCACAAACAAACAGTCGGTTTTGAGACCTGCATTTACTTTGACAGTCTGTTATGTTACACTAAGGCATATTCACAAACAATTATTTTTGTCAATCTTTACAGGCTTAGATTTAGGATTGTATTTGGAGATACATTCAAAACATTTGAGTCTTAAGACCTGACAAAATTACCTGGCTACGCCGCTGGTACCACAGGAAATAGCGTCTGACTTGTGCATGCAGTGTATGATGGTCACAGAACTGAATGGCCACATCAACCAGAGTCCTGCCAGTACCCTCGACATGTGTGAAGATGCGAGGGCCCGATCAATGCTGCTTGCAGCTTTAATTATTATTATTATCGCGCATGTTTCGTCGCAAAAAGGAAGTGCTTGGGATACTGGAAATTTTTTTAAATTTGGCACGCAAGCCAGAATTTGCGAAAATTGCAGTCTGATTGGGGTGTCCAGCTGAGGTATGAAATATTGGCTTGATAGCGCCCCCTATTGAGTAGCCCCAACATTGGGTTTCACCTAGCTGTATGAAATTTGGTAGGTATGTGGAACGTGATGGGGCGTACAAAAAATCCTCTTGGAATTTTTCACTAAACCAAACAGGAAGTCGGCCATTTTGAATTTTATGACGTTTTTGGACCATTTCAAGGCGTCATACTTTAACAAACTCCTCCTGGAGATTTAACCCGATCGACTTCAGATTTGGTCAGTATGCTCTTGAAACCTTGGCAGTGAAAAGATACTCAAAGATCCAAAAGTTGTCGAATTATGTATCTGTGGCGGCAAAAAAACAGCATTCGCCATGAAAAAGGACGTTGTTGTAACTTGGCCGTACATTGTCAAATCTGCTCCAAATCTCTCATATGTCATAACATGCTGACTACACATCTATATGACAATTTAGAATCATAGTAATAGCGCCACCTAGTGGCAACTGGAAGTTGTAAGTTTTGTACTTTGACATCCTGCTCCTCACAGATTATTCCGATCCCTCTAAAGTTTTGTCAGAAAAGCCTTAAGACGTTGATAATGCTTCATTGTGAAGATTGTAAGAAGTTGTCGAAGGGTGGCAATGTGGTGGCTTGGCGAATTTCGATCCTTCGCCATGAACAAATAAACTGATGTAACTCGACTCCATATCATCAGATCTTTCCCAGATTTCACATGTTTGATGAGACTCCAGTACTAAGGACATTTGCAGGCAATTTTGAATCATAGTCATAGCGCCACCTACTGGCAACAGTAAGTTAAAGTCTTTATACTTTGGCTTGTTTCTCTTAGTTGGAAAATTAGATCAACATCAAATTAGTTCCACACAAATGTAAGAACTTCATAATGCCAGTTCATGAAGCTTTTGATGTTTCGTCGAACACTGTAGTCTTCGCTGTGAAAAACAAAGGTAATTTTGAGAGGCTAAAAATGCTTGAAACGTAAGCAAACTTGGCACACAGATTTAAAGCCAAAAATGTAGTTATATAATATGATTCTATTCGTTCAGAGTGGCAAATCGGCTCAATAGCGCCTCCTACAAAATTTCGACGAAGCAGCCCTCGCAGTACGTTTCACATAGATTAACAAAATTTGGTAGGCACATGTATCACATATGGACTTAAATAAAAGTCTCTTGGGGCCATGCCCTAAACCCAACCGGAAGTCAGCCATTTTGAATTTTGTATGAATTTCTAGTGTCGTTTTTGTAATTTCCAGGCGCTATACTTTAACAAACTCCTCCTAGGGAATTAATCAGATCAATTTGGTCAGAACAATCTTAAGACCTTTGTGATTAAAAGTTACTCAAAGCTTGTTGTTTTGTGAAAGGTCGTTGCCGTGGCGACGCATTCCTCGCCTTGAAAAACAAAGGTGATTTTGAGGGGCTAAAAATGCTCAAAACATAATCAAACTTGTCAAACACATTTAAAATCCCGAATGATGTGATTTTAATGCTTCAGAGTTGCAAGTCGACTCGATAGCGCCCTCTAGAATATTTCAACGATGCAGCCCTCGCAGTACGTTTCACCTAGTTGTATAAAATGTGGTAAGCAGATGTATCACATGTAGACTTAAAAAAAAGTCTTAGGGGTCTAAACTCTAAATCTAACCGGAAGTCAGCCATTTTGAATTTTGTATGAATTTCTCGTGTTTTTTTTCCATTTCCATGTGCTGTACTACGAACTCCTCCTAGGGAATTAATCCGATCAGTTTAGAATTTGGTCAGAACAATATAAAGACCTTTGCGATTAAAAGTTACTAAAAGCTTGAGGTTTCATTGAACGACGTGGATGTGGTGTGGCGGCCATTTTACAAGGTTCACCATCTTCCATCAAGCTGTTGTAACTCAACTGTACTTTGTCAAAACTGTCCCAAAGTTGACATGCTTGATTACTGTCATGATTTTAGAACTTCTGCATGCCAATATTAACTCATAGTCATAGCGCCACCTACTGGCAACCACGGACATAAGCAGGATTCTTTAATTACAGCAACCCAAACGCTGAACTTATTTAAAGGGTTCGTGGGCACACCATGAGAAAAAGACTTCTCTGATCTAAATATGTGCAAACTAAGATGCTTGGAGAGCAAAAGGTAGATAACAGTGGTTCTCAAACCATGTCAGTGGGCATTAGTATAAATGATCTGTCCAGAGCTTCTACTCGAGAATCAGAATAAATGTTGCAATGAATGCTTCACACTACAATCCAAAGTTACAGAAGAGCTCAAAAATGAAAACAGTGTTAAATTAAAGTGTTCAAGTAAAAGCAAATGACACTACTGTTGTGTTAACTTTCATGTAAGTCCAAATACAATCAGCAGGACACTGCACCTAGTAAACTGACAAGTCTGTTATGTTACAAACACTGCAGCGCATTCATTCACATTCATTTTCTTAATGATCTTAACAGGCTTACATTTATGATTGTATTGGAGTACACTCAAAACATTTGAGGCTTAAGACCTGGCAACATGCTCTTGCTACGCTGCTGGTCGAAGCAGGAAATATCATCTAACTATTGCAGGCAGTGTATGATGGTCACAGAAATGCATGGCCGCATCAACCAGAGTCCTGTCAATTCCAGGAAATACTGTTTAACTCGTGCACGCAGTGTATGATGGTCACAGAAATGCATGGCGGCGTCACCCAGAGTCCTGCCAGTACCCTCGACGTGCGTGAAGTTGTGAGGGCCCGATCAATGCTGCTTGCAGCTTTAATTTCTATTACAATGTACCGAACAAAACGAGAATTACATAATGATGGGCCCAGATCTGGGTTCTATGCAGTTGAGATCTTAACAGATTAAAATGGATTTTTTTTTCTTTCCTTTTCTAACTACTTGATGAAATCTACATTTTCTTGAAAAAATATTTTTATTTTCATTTTTTTTCTGTAAAGTGTTTGTCATTAAAACGATTATAGGGGATCATTGAAGCTGTTGTGACTTTTTGGGTTTATCTCAGTATATCGTGTTTGTTTTCATAAAGTCTAAATGCATTCTATCATTTCAGTTCAGCAACTGACAAGGGCAGATGTTGCTTCATTTTTTGATAACATATTAAATCCAAATAGCATGTTCTATTTTAATATCCTTGATCTTCCTCCAGGGGGGGAATGCCAATTTGAAGATATCTGCAACATGAATTCTAAGAAAAGCCTTCCTGTTTTGTCATGAATATGAGCACTATTTGCCAAAGTATTAAAATAAAGATCAAGAGTAATTAATAGATGGAAAGATGGTGGAATCGCCCTTTTCGTTCCGTCAACATAACCGTAATAGAATGTTAATCGTACAGAAGAGTGCGTTGATTTGTTTTCTCCCTGTCTACTTCTTGGTTGTTATGTGGTTAGCGCCCTTGGTTACCACTTTCCTCCCATCATGCATCACTGCTAGCAGAGCTCGTGAGGTAACTTGGGCAACGGCAACCTTTCAACACAAGATAGCAGCTTCGCGGGTGGAAATTAATGTTATAGGTGGATAACAAATAGATAGAAAATATACACATTAATAGTAAACGTCGAATGCTAACGTACAGTAAGAATGCCTAGCTATTATCTAGCTACATGGCTAACATATCGTAGCATAGTACGGGCTAGCTATGCTACCAATGTTTGCTAACAGGATGCTAGTTTCAAAACAAATGACGCTTACCGTTAATTCACTTCAGTGACCAACTGACGTTAGTACAACTTTTGCAAGTTAATAAAGGCCAAGTATTCACGTGAATTGTAACCGTTTGAATAAGCGTCCTAACTATTCCTAGTTAGCTAAAATAGTTACAACGCATTCGTATTGGGGACAGCTCATACTTAATTAAATTGGATCTAACTTGAAGTTACAACCCGTTTCTAGGTGTGCGGTTGCAAAAGAGAGCCAGCGTTGGTGAGTGAATTTAATAAAGGATGGAGAAGGAAGCGCACAGTACTGTCGTCTTCAATGTTTCGAAGAGAGAGCTGTTTACGTTGAATAATGGCTACAAATCCATGCAGAAAAGACTAAGAGCTCAATGGAAAATTCAAAGGTAAGGTGTTTTCAGTGTAACACTCGGATTACACAACAACATTTGCCATAGTAGATTGCATTAATCTTGAGAAAAGCCCCCAGTTGCAAAAACAAATGCTATCTCTCTCCCCTAGTATGAAGGAAGAGTTGTCTTTGGAGAAGCTGAAGGGCGTCAAGTTGTGGATAACCGCAGGACCAAGGGAGAAGTTCACAGCTTCAGAGGTAAGAACCAAAGCATGTTTTGTTGATTCCCACAGAACAGCACTGGGTGTGGGAGATGGTACAAATGGGGAAGCTTACCAGCCACTTAAAAATTAACTTCTACTGTGCTACTTTGAAGTTCTGCACACACAAGCAGGTTTTCACTGTATTGTTGTCCCTTTTTTCATTATCAGCTGGAGGTGCTGAAGCAGTACCTGGACGGAGGAGGAAATGTCCTGGTCATGCTCGGGGAAGGAGGAGAAATTAAGTATGACACCAATATCAACTTTCTCCTGGAGGAGTTTGGCGTGATGGTCAACAATGGTGCGCATTTAAATTTGTTGAGATGACAGCGGGCATTGTCTGTGTTGTTAAAGGTATTTTTCCAACAATTGTACTGAATTCTGTGGTGTCTTGTTTCCTTTCTCTACATCCCTTTTGCAGATGCTGTTGTGAGGAATGTGTATTACAAATACTTCCACCCAAAGGAGGCACTGGTGTCCAACGGTGTACTGAACAGGTTTGTCATCACAGCATGTGTTTTTCTCACACAAACACCCATTTATACTGTATGTTTCGATAAATCCCAGACTATTTGTACCCTGTGTATGTATCAGAATTCAGTTGTAATAAATATACTACTATTAAATAGAATAGATTGAAAGCTGATGTACTATTTTCTTGTCTTTTTCTTGTTTAGAGAGATAAGTCGAGCTGCTGGCAAAGTGGTGACAGGCATCATCGAAGATGAAAACGTTGGAAACAATTCACAGTAAATGATTTACTTCCACATCTTCTACATTAAGCGCTGCCTCTAGTGACTTGGAGGGTGTTTGAACTTAACGCTTTACTGTCTTCATTTGTGCAGGGCTCTCACATTTGTGTACCCATACGGCGCCACACTGAGCGTGATGAAGCCTGCTGTGGCCGTTCTTTCTACTGGCTCCGTCTGCTTCCCCCTCAACAGGCCGGTCCTGGCCTTCCACCAAGGAAAGGTCAGAGGCAATCTGTAGTTTTCATACACACACACGTAGGCTTGTGAGATGATGTTGAAAGATGTCTTGTGTCCCATGCATGCAGGAGGCTGGCAAACTGGTAGTGTTGGGTTCCTGCCACATGTTCAGTGATCAATACATAGACAAAGAGGAGAACAGTAAAATCATGGTGAGCCCATTTGGAATTCAAAGATTTTTTTTGTTTGTTCAACTAACACATCAGAAGAGTGTGCTGCTCTCCAGTGGATTTTGTCAGTAATCAGTCGTGTTTTCTTCGTACCAGGATGTTGTGCTCCAGTGGCTCATGGCTGATAATATTCAGCTGAATCAGATTGATGCAGAAGACCCAGAGGTGAGGAGGTATACTCGACAGGAGAATGGCCCCCCCTCATGTTGTCTTTTTAAGTAGCCAACAATCCCATCTTGTGTCCCCTAGATCACAGATTACACCATGTTGCCGGACATAGGGTGTTTGTCGGAACAGCTCAGAGTGTGCTTACAGGAGGGCGACGAAAACCCCAGGGACTTCACCTCGCTCTTTGACATGTCTTTGTTCAATTTGTCAACCGACACTTTACCCCAAGTCATCAGGTGAGAATGCAAGTGGAACAACCTGGAAGGCTATGCTTGCGTCACTGCTTTTTTTTCCCTTCATGGCTAAAAAAACCCAAATGTTTTCTGCAGTGCCTACAAGCAGCTTAATGTCAAAGATGAGCCACTTCAGCTGATAACGCCACAGTTTGAGACACCTCTGCCTCAGCTCCAACCTGCTGTGAGTTTCAGTCCTGCATTCATGACCTCATGTTTTTCCATACATACAATTTATGTAATTTTTCGAGCAAGGGACTCTACAGCACCAAGTTGTACATCACAAATAGCTGCCATCATTTCAGTCTTACTCTTATGGTCCTTAAATAAGCTCTCAGCCAACGCAGTCATTGCCTCTATTATGATTCAAAGGCTTTTTGTGTTCTGTTAGAATGTGGGCCACTAAACGAAGCACTGATGTTGTCAACCTGGAAACCAGCGTAACTCGTTTAACTGGCAGCTGATTGTCAAATAATCATGGATAGAAATTTAAACAGTTTTACAAAGTGAATTAGCAAATGTACATATTCTTTGAACCTTTAGTGAGCTACTTGTAGCTGTTTGAGTCATAGCTGAAATGTTAAGGGAACAGACATTTTGCATCAAGCCCCACACGTTTTAAAGTGGGTGTTGTCTCGTCTTTTAGGTCTTTCCACCTGCCTTAAGCGATTTGCCTCCTCCCATGCTGGACCTGTTCGATCTAGATGAAACATTCTCTTCGGAGAAAGTGCGCCTAGCACAGCTCACCAATAAATGTAAGTTCAATACTTTACTAAGCTAAGCGATTAACTGGTGACGTTAAGGGCTGTTAAAGGGATAGCACTGATTCCATGAAATGGGGTTGTATGAGGTAGGCTACTTATCTGTAGTCAGTGTACTGCCTACGTCAGTTGGCACGCCCCCGGTTTGAAGAAACGAAGAGTAACGGCACCAAAGCTAAGCAATGCTGTGCTGTGGACAGAGGCAGCAGCAAAACATATTTTAGACACCTTTACCACAAAAATTATATCTATGCTCTCTTCAAATCCACCACACTTTGACAAAAGCAATTTTAGCTTGCAGAACAAGGACGTTTCTGGTCTACCGAGAGTCAGAACTAACCCTTTTAAAAACAAAAGTCACACAACACAAACTAACCAATGGAGGCAGCGGTAGACCAACTACTGTGTTCCGAGTGGTAAAAATACTGTTTTGGCATTGGTTGACGTTTTCAAAAGGAACATAGATGATGACTTCAGTTTCCTGCCTGAAAGGGGAGCGGCAAGGTAAAGCATTAGTCTAAATATAGCTTACACTGGGGACCAAAAAATTAGTTTTGTCAACTAGGGGTGTGCCGACCGCAATTTATACACCGCGATTATACACAGACTATGGATAAGTACCTCATACAACCCCACTTAAAAAAATTGGAACTAACCCTTTAGGTACTGTCTTTTTTTCTTAATAAAAAAAAAAAAAAAAAAAAAGGTACGGATGACGATCTGGAATTCTATGTGCGGAAATGTGGTGAAATTCTGGGGGTGACTCCAAAGTTGGATAAAGATCAGAGGGATGCCAAACACATCTTGGAACACATTTTCTTCCAAGTTGTAGAGTTCAAGAAACTCAATCAGGTGAGAATCTTAAGACTCTTTACGGAACAGATTATGGGTCGATGGCCTTATCTAAAATGCCCCCCCCCCCAATTGCAGGAGCATGATGCTGACACAGAGGAACCAGTCACTCCGTTGTGATTGGATACAAGAAACATGTTAAAGATCTTCATCTCTCCTGCCGTCATACTGTGACATGACCAAGCAGATGAGGTGAGAGACTACAGCATCAACATGGGTACTGTTTTAAAAACTGTATTTATTTTTTATAGAATAGTCCTATTGTATTTCACATGGGAGAAAAAACCCCCCAAAAAACCAATACACATGCAAATAAAGTTTACACTTTTATTTAAATCTTTCAAATTTTTTAAAACATTTTGAAGGCGCTGCATGAATTTTCACACATGAATCCTGTTACAAATAAATTTAAATAAACATCAGTCATCTTCCTTTCAAAGCTCCTCCATGCTAAGTGTGTGTTTAGAGGGACATTCTTGGCCACTTCAGGGAGAAACTTCAGCTAGTCAATGTTGTGTGGACTGGGGTTTTGGACTCAATGTTGCCTCCAGAGCACTGGACTCCAGGCAGGGTTTGGGGCTGTTCTCCGATTTAATCAAAGACACATCCCATGACATTTGCGAGGCAGTGAGATCCCCGTACGACCGGTCACAACCAGCGGCTTTTTTTGGCTTTCCGAGGAGCACATGGGGAGTGGAAGACTTTCCATGTAAAGACGCGGCCAGGTGACAGTTGTCGGTCTCTTGAGTGTTCAAGTTGTGCATTGAAAACGCCAGAGAGGGAGAAATGGGGTCTGATGACAGGCAGAGCGAGGCCAGGATGGACAGTCTGGTGTCAGATCCATCAGCCGCCGTGTTGTTAGACGCCCTCGACGTGGACAGCTGCTCCAGCAACAGAGTAGATGGCAAACTCTGTTCCCCCAAGAACTTACTGTCAAGCTCCGACGGAGAAGAACACTCAAAGCTTTTCATATCTAGGAGGTAAAAATGTTAGATTTCACTCAGAATCACATCATCTGAGTGGACAAAAATCAATACATCTATCTTGAGAATGACAGTGGTTTTCTTACCTTTAATGACAAACGCCTTCTCCATTGTTTCCTTGGGCCAGTGAGTGTCGACTGATCGGCAGCTGGTTTTAACCTGTTGAAGCTGCTTGTTAATTGACTCAGCTGGTGGCAAAGCAGGTCATCAGTCTGGAGGGAGGTGTGGTAGCATACAGCCTGGTGGAGGTCATGGTTACTTTTTTTATTTATTAAATATCTAAATAAAATGTTATTGGAATTATGTAATTTTGTGTTTAACGTTTTTTTTTGTTCTAAAAAGAGCATTTGTTCCTTGTGGACAGCGGTCCATATAAGAAAAATTGACATTATCGATAAATGTATTGATTATTTTCTCCAATTGTTTAATTTGTCCATAGGTACTCTTACAAAATTGCTTATTTTGAACGATCAGAGGTCCTAAGCCTTTGAAACAACAAAGAAAGAAGCAGCAAATCTTCACATTTGAGAAGTTGGAAACAGGAATATTTAGTCATTTTGATTGGTAACTGATCACCAATTCATTTTCAGTCGTTTGATTAATTGACTAAATGTTTTAGCTCTAATTGAAATTATGTCAATACTGTACTGAGATTTAAAAAACAATTATTATAATAAATATTACAATTAACTTTTTTCCGCTATAAATTATTTTCCAACATTTTGATAAAATTATTATAATGTAGTTTAAACATGACAATGTGCAAGGCTTGGTTCGTCACTAAATTGATAAAGTACAGGTGGAAGCAATATGACAACATAACCCCTTGTCATTACTCTAAACTTGGTATTTGAATTTGTGTGTGGGACACGCGCGCCAGTTTAAGTTTTTTTTATTTTTAAAGTGTCGCTGGAAGCCTCCTATCCGGGCCGCCTGACACCACGCGCACGTCCAACGCGCAACTACGTCATCATCCGGTGTCTACGATAGAGAAGGGCGCGAGATAGAAATCCAGGAGCGCGGACAACCCGGGCGCTCCGCTCCAGCTGGCTAGTAGCTGCAACTTTACCATTCAACACAACAGCACTGAGCCTCCTTCACTGAACCGCCTCACGGAGACAACAAACACGCGGAATACACCGATATATTACCAGATATACGTGCACATGACGTGCAACGGCTGCAGGACAAATCACCGCCTGACCGTAAACAACAGAAACGGAGGGAAATGTCTTGGTGGCCGCGCGGGTAAGATGTTATTCTTTGTTTTCCGCAGCGTAAGCAGTACTCCTTTTATTCCAGACGGATACAACATTAGCTTTTGACGCTACGGCGTTGATTGCATTCAGTTGGCTTTGGAAAATGTTTGCTTTTGGACCTAATCTTTCCACTTGTAAGTACTTCAGGGACTCCTTGTCTGTGCCGCCCTTTTCCGGAGAATTAAAAAAAATAAATACAGTATTTAATTTAACGTCAATCACTCCATGTATGTTAAATCACAGCAATCAATTCAACTGTCTAATACTGCACCGACTATGTAGTTTGCCATGCAGCACTTTATACGGATGAGATCGTCGCCAATAGAAGTAAACCTGATAATCTGGTCATCCTCGCCACACCATGAAGATGTGTCCGTGCTGCGTTCACTGTCAGCTTTATCGGTGCACATCACAGCCTTTTTCTTCCTCAGTGAGGATGGAGAGGACGCCATGCACCAGGACACCGATTCCGATGTGGCAGAGCAGAGAGACGGTGGGAAAGTGAAGGTGAAATGGACACAAGAGGAGGTGATTGTCTTCACACGTTCCAGTAATTTGCATGTTGTCCCAACGACTCCTGACCCCCCCCCCCTCTCCTGGTAAATACATAAAGGCTGTGTAGGACAAGGTAACGTAAACATGCTTGTTTGTTTGTGTCAAAAGGATGACAAGCTCAAGGCTCTGGTTCAAAAACGGGGACCAAATGATTGGAAATATATCGCCAACTACATCCCAGTGAGTTAGATCATCCTTTTTGTTTTTGTGGTTGACAATAAGCTTCGGGGTTTCCTTGGCTATTTATAAATAAATAAAAATATCTACAGAAATATCATTCCTGCTCGTTTTTGTTTTGCTCAGAATCACACTGAGCACCAGTGTCAGCACCGTTGGTTTAAGGTCTTGGATCCAGAATTGGTCAAAGGCCCTTGGACCAAAGAGGAGGATGAGAAGGTAAGTGACTCGTTGGGTTTCAGTGCATGCGGGTTTAAAATACGACTAAAACAAACAGTACGATAAGTCCTTGTGCACCCCTTGTCCCCTCAGGTCATAGAGCTTGTCAATCTCTACGGCAACAAGCAGTGGGCGATGGTAGCCAAGCACCTGAAGGGCCGACTGGGGAAGCAGTGTCGAGAGCGCTGGCACAACCACCTCAATCCCAATGTGAAGAAGTCGTCGTGGACGGCGGAAGAGGACCTCATCATCTACAAGGCGCACTGCCTGCTGGGAAACCGCTGGGCTGAGATTGCCAAGCTGCTCCCTGGAAGGTGAATACACTCCAGCTACGTCAGCTCAGAGGATGACTTTTTGATTAAAACCCCTCTCAAAAGGACTCACGTTGTGATGTTTGTTCACAGGACGGATAACGCCGTGAAGAACCACTGGAACTCCACCATCAAGCGCAAATTAGAGATGGGCTTCTTTGCTGGGGAGGTCTTTAGGCCAAATGAACTTGAAGAGCTGTTGGACCGTGTAAATAAAGATGTGCAGGTGGGCTATTTTTTTCCCCCATGATGTTCTCCTCTTAGATGGATGTAGGGATGTTGAACTTTTATTTATTTATTGCACAGATGGCCAGTTGCTCCCAAGATGGCGCAGAAAAGGATCCAGAGCAGACAACGCATCCTTCGGTGAGCAACCAGTCGCATCGATTTGTAAAATATCGCAATTTAAATACAGGGTGGCTTTGAATAATTTAATCTCCGTCAGTGGTTTGGAAAGAAATATCTGTATTACACGTCCGTTATCATGTTTTTGATGTCAGTATTGTTATAGATGTTTGTCATTTGCCGACCGGTTGCAGGAAACGCCCATCTCCGCCGCAGTTAAAGCAGAGTCCGGCGAAGCGGGGCCGTCAAAGGCCGCGTCCTCTCCAAAGGACGGCCTAAGTCCCAAGAGCGAAGCAGATGCCGCGGGAGAGATGAACAGTACCAGCTGGGTGGTGGATAGCTCTGGCTTTCTCTCCCCCACTGGCCCAGTACTGAAGGAAGTGCTGGACATGGTGGACGGGGTACGTATCCCCCAATAACCAACAAATAGACACATCGCATAGCATGTAAATTAAACATGCATCCAATCGACGATTCTCCCATCTTGGTTGCTTGAATGCAACCGCTTTTTTGTTGTTGTTGCTACCAATGACAAATAGTGCTTTTGTACAGTTGTGGTCAAAAGTTTACATACACTTGTAAAGAACATAATGTCATGGCTCTCTTGAGTTTCCCCGTTATTTCTACAACTCTGATTTTTCTCTGATAGAGTGATTGGAACAGATACTTCTTTGTCACAAAAAACATTCATGAAGTTTGGTTCTTTCATGACTTTATTATGGGTTAACAGAAAAAGTGATCAAATCTGCTGGGTCAAAAATATACATACAGCAGTGCTAATATTTGGTTACATGTCCCTTGGCCATTTTCACTTCAATTAGGCGCTTTTGGTAGCCATCCACAAGCTTCTGGCAAGCTTCTCGTTGAATCTTTGACCACTCCTCTTGACAGAATTGGTGCAGTTCAGTTAAATTTGATGGCTTTCTGACATGGACTTGTTTCTTCAGCATTGTCCACATGTTCTCAATGGGATGTAAGTCAGGACTTTGGGAAGGCCATTCTAAAACCCTAATTCTAGCCTGATTTAGCCATTCCATTACCACTTTTGATGTGTGTTTGGGGTCATTGTCCTGTTGGAACACCCAACTGCGCCCAAGACCCAACCTTCGGGCTGATGATTTTAGGTTATCTTGAAGAATTTGAAGGTAATCCTCCTTCTTCATTATCCCATTTACTCTCTGTAAAGCACCAGTTCCATTGGCAGCAAAACAGCCCCACAGCATAATACTACTACCACCGTGCTTGACGGTAGGCATGGTGTTCTTGGGGTTAAAGGCCTCACCTTTTCTCTTCCAAACATATTGCTGGGCATTGTGGCCAAACAGCTCGATTTTTCTTTCGTCTGACCACAGAACTTTCCTCCAGAAGGTCTTATCTTTGTCCATGTGATCAGCAGCAAACTTCAGTCGAGCCTTAAGGTGCCGCTTTTGGAGCAAGGTCTTCCTTCTTGCACGGCAGCCTCTCAGTCCATGGAGATGCAAAACACGCTTGACTGTGGACACTGACACCTGTGTTCCAGCAGCTTCTAATTCTTGGCAGATCTGCTTTTTGGTGGTTCTCGGTTGACTCTTCACCCTCCTGACCAATTTTCTCTCAGCAGCAGGTGATAGCTTGCGTTTTCTTCCTGATCGTGGCAGTGACAAAACAGTGCCATGCACTTTATACTTACAAACAATTGTTTGCACTGTTGCTCTTGGGACCTGTAGCTGCTTTGAAATGGCTCCAAGTGACTTTCCTGACTTGTTCAAGTCAATGATTCGCTTTTTCAGATCCATGCTGAGCTCCTTTGACTTTCCCATTGCAGCGTTTGTGGGCGTTTGTATCCAATGAGCCCTATTTAAATGGCCTCAGAGAAGTCACCATTTGTAGTCACTCATAAGAAGTTAAGAGACCATGCTATGAAGCTCATTTCATTGACACAACTTTCTAAGTCACCAAAATTGCTAATTCATGTTGCTGTATGTATATTTTTGACCCAGCAGATTTTGTCACTTTTTCTGTTAACCCATAATAAAGACATGAAAGAACCAAACTTCATGAATGTTTTTTGTGACAAAGAAGTATCTGTTCCAATCACTCTATCAGAGAAAAATCTGAGTTGTAGAAATAACTGGAAACTCAAGAGAGCCATGACATTATGTTCTTTACAAGTGTATGTAAACTTTTGACCACAACTGTATATAAAGTTCAGTTACATACAGATAAGGAAAAGATCATTTGTGCTGTTTTAATATGTATATTGTTATTGTTCCTCTACAAAACATGTATATACTGCGATAAAATATTTGTACTCTATATTTATCCAACCGTGGAAAAAAACGTATAAAAGGCATAGTTAATGGTAATATTTTATAGTGACTAGAAGTCTGACTCACAAGTAAAAATGTCTCTTCTGCTACCAGGACTTGGATGGCTGGTGCAACCTTGCGGCCTTCGACCTGCCAGAGGACAGTCTGAGCCCAGAGCGCCACCAGTTTCGGCTGGAGGGCAGCGCCCTGCAGGAGCTGAGCAAAGGCAGCAAGGGCGAACTCATCCCCATCTCCCCCGGAGGGGTCACGCCGCCCTCCATACTGAACCGCCGCAGCCGGAGACGCATCGCCTTGTCCCCCGACAGCAATAACTCCATGACTCCCAAGAGCACTCCTGTCAAAATCTTGCCCTTTTCTCCATCTCAGGTACGTTAGTAAAGCATTCAGCTTTTTTTTGCCGCCGCTTGTATTGTCGCATGAGACGGTCCATTGACTCAACGCGTGTCGTTCCAGTTCCTCAACATGTGGACCAAGCTGGACACTCACGACCTGGAGAACCCGTCCCTCACATCCACGCCGGTGTGCAGCCAGAAAGCCATTGTTACTACACCGCTACAGCGTGAGAAGACCCCCCTCACCCAGAAGGAAAACTCAGCGTGAGTGGTCTCTAACTAGTGATGGGTTCCAACAGCTTGTTGCATTTCGGATCCAGTATGGGGTCGGCAAAATATCTGGATTTTTTTTGTTTATTTATTTTGCAGTGACAATGCACACCAATCAACAGTGAAACTGTAAGTGAGCCAGAGATAGCCAGAGAGGCTAGTTTTCATCTGCTGTCCCCGGCCAGATGTTTGAAGGCAGATTCACACATCACTCTGTAACACTAGTATTGTATGTTGCTCGGGATGTACAGACAGCTACAAACATTGAATTTGTCAATTACATTTGATAACCATTTTAGAAATGAAGCCACTCCTCTCATTTACAGGTTGTAGTTGCAGGTTGCGAACACGAATTAGGCTGCAGCTAAGCCTAATAAGATTCAATACCAGATTTGAATTTGAGTCTTGGTGTTCACATCTTGTCTTCATGTAGGTTTGTCACACCCAACCACAAGTCCGAGCTCTGTTCGACCCCGCGAACTCCAACGCCGTTCAAAAACGCCATGGAAAAGTACGGGCCTCTGCAGCCTCTGGTGAGTATACAGTTGTGGTCAAAAGTTTACATACACTTGTAAAGAACATAATGTCATGGCTCTCTTGAGTTTCCAGTTATTTCTACAACTCAGATTTTTCTCTGATAGAGTGATTGGAACAGATACTTCTTTGTCACAAAAAACATTCATGAAGTTTGGTTCTTTCATGTCTTTATTATGGGTTAACAGAAAAAGTGACAAAATCTGCTGGGTCAAAAATATACATACAGCAACATGAATTAGCAATTTTGGTGACTTAGGAAGTTGTGTCAATGAAATGAGCTTCATAGCATGGCCTCTTAACTTCTTATGAGTGACTACAAATGGTGACTTCTCTGAGGCCATTTAAATAGGGCTCATTGGATACAAACGCCCACAAACGCTGCAATGGGAAAGTCAAAGGAGCTCAGCATGGATCTGAAAAAGCGAATCATTGACTTGAACAAGTCAGGAAAGTCACTTGGAGCCATTTCAAAGCAGCTACAGGTCCCAAGAGCAACAGTGCAAACAATTGTTTGTAAGTATAAAGTGCATGGCACTGTTTTGTCACTGCCACGATCAGGAAGAAAACGCAAGCTATCACCTGCTGCTGAGAGAAAATTGGTCAGGAGGGTGAAGAGTCAACCGAGAACCACCAAAAAGCAGATCTGCCAAGAATTAGAAGCTGCTGGAACACAGGTGTCAGTGTCCACAGTCAAGCGTGTTTTGCATCTCCATGGACTGAGAGGCTGCCGTGCAAGAAGGAAGCCCTTGCTCCAAAAGCGGCACCTTAAGGCTCGACTGAAGTTTGCTGCTGATCACATGGACAAAGATAAGACCTTCTGGAGGAAAGTTCTGTGGTCAGACGAAAGAAAAATCGAGCTGTTTGGCCACAATGCCCAGCAATATGTTTGGAAGAGAAAAGGTGAGGCCTTTAACCCCAAGAACACCATGCCTACCGTCAAGCACGGTGGTAGTAGTATTATGCTGTGGGGCTGTTTTGCTGCCAATGGAACTGGTGCTTTACAGAGAGTAAATGGGATAATGAAGAAGGAGGATTACCTTCAAATTCTTCAAGATAACCTAAAATCATCAGCCCGAAGGTTGGGTCTTGGGCGCAGTTGGGTGTTCCAACAGGACAATGACCCCAAACACACATCAAAAGTGGTAATGGAATGGCTAAATCAGGCTAGAATTAGGGTTTTAGAATGGCCTTCCCAAAGTCCTGACTTAAATCCCATTGAGAACATGTGGACAATGCTGAAGAAACAAGTCCATGTCAGAAAGCCATCAAATTTAACTGAACTGCACCAATTCTGTCAAGAGGAGTGGTCAAAGATTCAACGAGAAGCTTGCCAGAAGCTTGTGGATGGCTACCAAAAGCGCCTAATTGAAGTGAAAATGGCCAAGGGACATGTAACCAAATATTAGCACTGCTGTATGTATATTTTTGACCCAGCAGATTTGATCACTTTTTCTGTTAACCCATAATAAAGTCATGAAAGAACCAAACTTCATGAATGTTTTTTGTGACAAAGAAGTATCTGTTCCAATCACTCTATCAGAGAAAAATCAGAGTTGTAGAAATAACGGGGAAACTCAAGAGAGCCATGACATTATGTTCTTTACAAGTGTATGTAAACTTTTGACCACAACTGTATGTGCTTGTCAGTGGAAAGGAATGAGTTCACCTTGTGGTTTAATCAACCCTGCATTAACACTTCTTCTTTTTTTTTTTCCTGCTGTGTAATGTCAGCCTCAGACTCCGAACCTTGAAGACGACATAAACGAGGTCATCATGAGAGACTCTGGGATTGACTTGGGTGGTGTACGCTCGACTCCGCCTGAGCAAAGGCGCAAAACGATGGTAACGGGGTCAACTCTAATATTTGACTGATCTGTTTACATCCTTTAACCCCTGTTAATGGTACACCATAACACTGAAACGTATTGGTGCTAGATTAAAGAAAGCCAGCACGATAATAGAACATAAGAGAACCTCATTCAAAATAACATGGACATTAGTAATAATGCACACTAGCTAACAACTGGCTAGCTAATGGCCACTGCTCTGTGCAGTGTTTTAATACCAATAGCAAGTAGTTGTAGTTCATGCTAATTTATCTTATATATTTTAAAGATGGATAGTTAACTTATAGAACAAGACGTTTTCAGAAAAACAAATGAGGCATTATATACATTTACAAAAGCTAGCATAACAGCAGCTAACCCAAATGTGAAGTCAGGTTACAAGGACAGTCTTTCACTGTTGGTCAGCAGACAGCTGCAAAAGAAACGAATGAGTGTGAAATCCCGTGTTCATTAATTTCCTCCAACCAGATATTTATAGGCTTTTACTGCCACGGCCATTCAAGAATGCTTTGAACTAATTTTATAAATAAGTTTTAGCTTCCATGCTGTAACATTAACAATGAAACCCTTTTTTGAAAGTTCAATTCTGACCTCTTTCCATTTCTGCTTGGTCCTATTGTTGTCGCTTTTATTTTATGCAGACTTCATCATTGTCTTTCTTGTTGAAGCAACTAACTTAGCGTTTGATTGTTTATTTTATTCCCAGCATCGGCCTCCTATGAAGAAAGTGCGGAAATCATTGGCCCTGGATGCCGTGGACTGCCATGTGATGCCTACATCCAAACGCAAATTGCTCAAAATTGAAGCCAAACACACAATTAAGGTAAAAAAAAGAAGTCTAAACGTATCATAAGTCAGTCCGTAGATTTGACGCATCCTAACTTGTTTTGTCCTCCTCTTTTCCAACCACAGGAAGAGCCGGTGTTGGTGTCTCTTAACACCTCGTCGTTTTGCAGTAAGCAGCACGACAATATTTTGGATCAGGGTTTCCTTTTGGGACCCAGCGACAGTGCCATATTTCCCAGCACGGTGCCTCCAGTTACGGTAAGTTCCACTTTTTTTTGTTTTTAAACGTTTGAAAGGAATGGATGGAAAAGTATTTCAATGGAGCTTTTTTCTGTTTTGACCTGGTTTTTTTTGTTGTTTTTTTCTCTACCTTCAGATGTCAAAAGAATGGGAGACGGTTGTTTGCGGACAAACTAAAGACCAGCTCATAATGACGGAGAAAGCGAGACACTACCTTCACTCGCTAAAATCCCGCGCACCCAACCGGGCACTGATTCTGTCCTGAGACGTGTCTCGTCTTCACACCAACATGTTACACATGCAGAACTTAATGTTGCCATTTGTCCCCTGTACCGTTTTCCCGTTGTAACCTGTGGTGTAGAAAAGCAGCATGTCATGTGTAGGTTTAGTACAGTTCTCATTAGCAATCGCAACACTGACAATATATAGCCCCATGAATAATTTAAGGGGTGATTTTAGATTAAATCTCACTCCAATGGCTTCGTGCAAAGCTTGAAAAAAAAAAAAAAAAAATAGCAATGAATCTGTGAATATTGTCACTTAAAAAAATCTTAAAGATTGAACGTAGAATCGAAAGAAAATCACGGCCATACACTTTAGCTATCACTGAAAAGACATGGTTTTATATTGCGTAATGTGTCTGTAATTTAACTGTTTTTTAAAGTTGTGAAGAATACAAAGACTTAAGTTCTGTTGTATGACTTGCATATGGAGTAAATTCAGTCAGCTTGATCACTAATGCATTTAGAGACAAGGGGGGGGGGGGGGCTTCATGTTGAAAATGTGAAGTGAACATTGTCTTGTTGTAAAAATGTGTGTCTAGATTCATAATATACATCTCAATATGCAAAGTAAAAATGAGATCTTAAGGGGTAAAATTGTGTGTCTGCTGGAAATTTAACAGTGCACGCAGCACACATCTGTTATCCATCAAGGAGATCTACTTCTGATTGAGAGCCAGCTGAGTGATGAATACACTTGGGAAAGTTGTTGCAGCATCCATGTAGTGGCGATGTAATGGGGTCATGAATGCTGTTGATGTTAAGAATATTATGTCAGTTGGCACTGTTTGTAAATATAGAGTTGTATGTTTTTACTTTATCATACAGCATTTTGTTAAGAAATTTAATAAAACACAATATGTCCAATGCACACTTTCCTCCTGATTATGCTTCTGCAGCACAAAGCAGTGTATCTAACTAGAAGTTGGCATTTAAAAAAAAGTTATTATTATTAAAAAAGTTATTATTATTAAACAGCGCATAACTAATATATTTGGCGTGTACCAATGAAACTATCATTATCCTTAATTTGGCACATAGGCTGAATTAATCTGACGTGTACTTACTGTGGCTTTTATTTTGAAATGTTAAACGTACTGCCGGATATTATACCTTTGGTGACAGCTCACACTGACATACCGGAAGCAATCGTCGGTTTTGGTGACGCTGCATAAGACTGCAAGACATGGACCGGTCTCGTAAGTGAACATTCTACTATACATTTCAAATGTATTGTTCTATAGGTATATTTTTTGTGATATTGACGTTTTGAGTAACATTATGGAACCGCCAATTGTAGAATTGGTGAAGCAATAGCACCAAGTGTATTGCTCCCAACCGACGCTAGCTAACGTTAGCTCGCCTTTGTAGCTTAACGTGCAATGAACGAGCGAGCGTTGTCACAATGAATGAATACAACAGATAGTACGTTATATAAGTGTAGTGTTTGCTCTCCGTGGTTGTAACCGATAAATACGCCTTTATACCAGACGGCAGGTTAACCTATTTCCGCTCTGTGTCTGCAGGGCTGTTTGGGTTGTTCCTCCTCAGCCTGGCTCTCACTGGAGCTCAGGCGCTCACACCGGCGCACTACCTCTCCCTGTCTGATGTGGCCCGGCTGCAGAACCTCCTGAGCCAACAGTTTACCGATGTGGACTCCGCATACTACTCGGTCGTTGGTCTGACCAAGCTCGGGGCAACTGTTCCCGATCACGAGGTAAGAAAATCCCACCATAATTGCGGTCAGTAATTCCGATATAAACATTCAGTGATAATTCAACCTGGATATGACATGTTACATGTTGATCCTCGATGTTCTTTGGCTTAAAATGTGTTCGTGTTTGCAGGGAGTGTGCCAGTTTCTCAAATCCCAGCTGGATCCCTCTAACGTTGACTCTCTCTTCTTTGCTGCTGAGACCAGTCAAGCCATTTCAGGATGTGAGGTATGTGTGCCTCTGCCTTCTTATCTGTGCTGCTGTCATCCTTTTCTATGCAAAAGCATTTTGAAATGGATACATGTGTAGTTGGGCTGGACAATATAGACAAAACTATATACATTTCAAAATATTAAGAAGACTACCATAAATGGGATGGGAAATATGCGTCATTGCTTCATGGTCAAGATGTTAAAAACAACTTTTCATATGATGGCAGTGAGAGTAAAATAATAATTTAAGATAGTATAGACCGTAATGTCCAAATGGAAAAGTGGACGATGGCTTTACACTAATGCTAACCCCTTAGAACCAACTGTTTTCCTTCACGCCATAGATCCCCGTGTCCAACGAAACGCGAGACCTCCTCCTGGCAGCGGTTAGTGAAGATTCCACCATGACTCAGATTCACAGAGCCGTGAGCGCTCTCAGCTCTCTGGGGCTTCCTCTGGCCTCCCAGGAAGTTGTAGGTGCCTTGACCGGTCGAATCAACAAGGAGGACAACGTCATGGCGTAAGTGTTCGTCGTGTGGGTCAGGGAGTGCGGTATCATTCTGTGTCCTTCTTGCCGTGCTCATGAGTAAATTTGATTTGCAACACGTCTTCTCTTCTCCGTACAGTATCACTTCAGCTCTGCAAACTGCAGCACGCCTGTCCCAGCAGGCAGAACTCGGAGGAATGCTGGAGGAAATTGAGGTGAGCTCTTAAACCTCCACCAGGTGGTGCTGTGTGGCTGTGTTTTGAGTTAGCGCAAGACGCACTTGGACTCTTAATCTTGCACATATATTTTGAATTCTCAAAGTTTTAACTTTTTTCCCCTTTCAGGATCTTACGGCTCGTTTGGATGATCTTGGTGGCATCTACCTCCAGTTTGAGGAGGGACTCGAGGCGACCGCCTTGTTTGTGACCGCTGCTTATTCCCTGTCAGATCATGTGGACATGGAGCCCCCTCTGAAGGAGGTACGATATCTGTCTGACAGGCTTTTCGCCCCATGGGATTTTTCCTTTTCTGAAACTGATGGGCAATGTGTTTTCGGTACAGGACCAGGTCATCCAGCTGGTGAACTCTATCTTCAGCAAGAAGTCCTGGGACTCTCTGGCCGAGGCCTTCAGTGTGGCAAGTGCTGCCGCCGCTCTCTCCAACAACCGTTTCCACGTGCCGGTCATCGTCAGTGCTACCGGCCCTGCCACGGTGTCCCACAGCCAGCCAACCCTGCAGGTACAGATTGTGGGATCTTAACCTGGCTACAGTCCTCTGAGTGGGTTTTAATCAGCTCACAGTGATGCTGTTTCTTTGTGTGATTCACAGCTCCTTATCACTGATGTCATGTCTCAACCTCTGGCCTTGGCCAACGTGCTGGTGGAATCTGCGTACGCCGTGGCCTCCAAGAGCATCATCCTTAGCCAAGCTCCATTCACACTTAAAGAGTATGTTTGATCCGACAGATAAGTGTTAGCTTCATAACATTCACTCAGGTTCCCCTTTATTTGAAGACAATCCCAAAAACTAGAAGAAATATACGCCCACATACAGTGTGACAGAAATGCAGTTTGAATTGTAACATTATGCAAATGTAATTGTTGAGCTTTTTTTTTGTTGACTGTGTTGATTATGTTTAGCTAAGCATATTCCGATTCTTTACAGGATTAAAGAACGGCCTGGTTTTGGTCGAATCTACACCGTGTTATATTTTGTTTATCTGATTTTCAGTGGTGTCTTTGAACTGAACTTCATGTCCAGCCAGCCTGCCAGCGGATATTACCAGTTTGCCGTTGCAGTGACTGGAGATACCCGGCTTGTTGCCAATCATGTTGAGGTGAGGTGGCGGTCAGAATAAGGAGACGCAATGTTTAAAAATAGTGGAATGATTTTAATTAAATGTTAAAGGTGTCTTTGGGAGAAGGTGCAGGACTCAACGCTAACTTTTAACTCAGGCATCAGCATCAGCTTTTGGTTGCCGACACTGAAAATATGGTTTCAAATTTAGTCACCTTATATTTTGAGTAATTAAGATTCTATGGAGTAATACGACAGCAAATGCGACATGAAAGAATACAAGCTTTATTAAAGAAACAGAACAAAAGTCTATTGTAGTTTGTTTTATCAGATACTTTACAGAATTTGGTATATATTTTTTAATGTGTTAACTAGTTGCCACTGATGGCAACCACTTCCTCAAGATGGCTGCCAAAAGCAACCTGGCAAACCCTTCCTGTTGTGGCTGCAGCCTGTCCTGGGTTGACGGTCCATCTGAACATGATTGTAGTCATTCTTCTATCAGGGATTGGTTTGCTGCTGTCATGACGTCACTTGATGTAACTTTGTGTTGTGTCTCCGTCCGTCTGCAGCTCAAAGTGAAGGTGTCCACCGAGGTGGCCGTCACTAACATGGACCTCTCCGTGGTGGATAAGGACCAGAGCATCGGCACAAAGACCACCAGGTAAGGAAATACATTTGATTAGTGAGCCGACCCTGCGGAGCATGACGAGAGAGTACTACATTTTTTTAATACATTTTTTTTAAATGACTCAGGGTGGACTATCCCTCCAAAGGCAAGAGCTCCTTCACAGCAGACAGCCACCAAAACTTTGCCATGGCCTTCCATCTGGTTGACGTCAACACCGGCGTGGAGCTTACCCCTCACCAGGTATGTAATCCGGGTGGGACACGGGCACACGTCACGTTTTGGGAGACAAAAAAAAGAGCTTTCGGCCTTGTTCAAGTTTAAGACCTTTTTGTTTTCCCTGTCGCAGACTTTCGTCAAGCTGCACAATCAGAAAACTGGCCAAGAGGTCGTGTTTGTGGCCGAACCCGACAGCAAGAAACTGTACAAGTTTGAGTTGGACACAGCAGAGCGGAAATCTGAGTTCAACTCCATGTCCGGCACCTACTCCCTCCACCTCATCGTTGGGGATGCCACTTTGGAGAATCCCATCTTGTGGAATGTGGTGAGTGTCCGTTGATGCTGGTAATTAGGGCTATTTACTGATGTTACAAGTGCTCAGCCACTGAGAAGTTAATATTGAGCTCTAAAGTTGAGTTGTAATCTTTTGAAAGGCTGACGTTGTTCTGAAGTTCGTGGATGAGGAGGCTCCAGTGGCCATTCAGCCCAAAACTCTTTATGTGCCCAAACCAGAAATCCAGGTAACCCTTTTTTGTTTTTTAATTATCAGTTTCACTGCCCGATGATGGAAAATCAAGCAGCATCAGTCCAGCTGTGTAAAATGTCCTCCTGTCTCGGTAGCATTTATTCAGGGAACCAGAGAAGAAGCCTCCCACTGTGGTCTCCAACACCTTCACTGCTCTCATCCTGTCTCCCTTACTACTTCTGCTCATCCTGGTAATATTTCAAACAAAATTTTTTTTTTCTGTTTTGCCATCATCTTAAATGGATAGTTTGGATGTTTTGACATGGGGTGTAGTATGAGGTACTTATCCTTAGACAGTGTATTTACCTACAGTAGATGGCCATGCCTCTTGTTTCTATAAAAACCTGTCAGTTTAAGTTTATGCTATATTTAGAATATTTTCAGCACTTTACCTTGCGGTCAGACCACCCTTTCAGATGGGGAACTGAAGCCTTTATCTACACTTCCTTTAAAGTCACCAGACTCCTTTGACAAAAACGGTAATTTAACCTCGCCGTACACGGGAGTTGTTGGTCTACCGCTGCCTCGATCAGTTAGTTTGTTTGTGTTATTGTTTGTGTTATTGTTAATGGCTGGCCTTAACCGATCAAGGCAACGGTAGACCAGCAACGTAATTCTGCAATGTAAAATTACTTTTTATGTCAATGGAGTCTTGTAGCTTTGCAGAGAGAATAAATAACTGCTTAAATTCTTTGTTGGAAAGGGGCTGTCTGACGCCAAAGTAATGCAGTGAAAATATTGTAAATGTAGGATACTCTTGAACTGATATGAATTTATATAGGTGTCTTCAATAGGTTTTACACATTCCTGTCAGTTTCTTCAAACCACTATCTACGCCTATGGTCAAGTACTTCACACAACCATACCTCAAATAATCTGAACTCTCTCTTTTAACTGTAGAGCAACTTGGCTATGGATATAATTTAGCAACCATTTGTCTCATTTATAGGCCCGCCAACCAACAGACCTCCTTCTATTATTCATCAAAACCTTTATTTTAATATTCAGTATTCAGCTTTGTTATTGTTGTTGTATGCACAGTGGTCTAGTTTTATTTAATTTTTTTTCTTCAGTAGTAAGCTTTCATAAACGGCGAATGCGGCTCCAGTACTGTGAAAATATAATGCTTGTATTTAATTTTGAAATCACAATGGCTTTGGTGTATTTTTATCCGTGGCATTTTCAGTACTGAGTAATAGTTATTGTTGCAGTGGATCAGCGCTTTGTGTGTTAGGTGGTAAACACTTTTTCAGCCCCTTTTGTTTGCTGCTCTCGAAGGGGATGAAAATCACATTGTCTTTCATTCCCCCTCTCGTCTGTAGTGGCTGAAGCTCGGAGCAAACATCTCCAACTTCAGCTTCACTCCCAGCACCGTTCTGTTCCACGTGGGACACGCAGGTCAGTCCCCGTCTCTGAAGTGAAATGTTCATCACGCATCTGATTGTTGCACAGCCTCTTCATCTCTAATTCATCTGCTGCTGTTCAAGACGATATGTCAGTTGCAGTAACAACCGCGGCTGACATTGTGCAATTATCATAATTAATTTCATCAATGCATCATTCATGAATTCCACGCGTAAATTCTTAATACGAAACATCGCCCCCAACCGCAGCCACAACATCTCAAGAACATGCATCAACAATTGCTGGCCCTAATTCTCTAGTAAGATGCCATTAAGCCATTGCAGAAGAAGAGGGCACAATGTGTTGTTGAATTAAAACGGTTGCGGTGAAACCTCAGATGGTGGAAAACATGATGGAAACAGGGCAGTTGTTTCTTCTTTGCTGAAAACCCACAGACACTGCCACACACTTCTAGTTAGTAATAAGTGACGATTGAGAGAAATTATTTTTGAATTGGTCCATACATTGTTTTTTTTTAGGAAAATGCATATTATACCTTTTTTCTTTCTTTTTTTTTTTTTTTTTTAAAAGCACCCTACCCACTTGGGGAACCACTGATTTGGATGCCAATGCTCCAGCTCACTCTCTCATTTCCTTTCAGCCTTGCTGGGCCTGATGTACGTCTACTGGACTCACCTGAACATGTTCCAGACTCTGAAGTACCTGGCTATCATCGGCGGTGTGACTTTCCTCGCCGGGAACCGTATGCTGGCCCAGAAAGCCGTGAAGAGGTACGTCTCCTGATGGCGCCAGGCATCAAATGGTCCCTAGAGTGTCCTTTTAGTCCCAGAGAGAGAGGAAAGCCTAGCCCCTTTCAGACAACGAGGATGCTTTGAGGCCTCTTGGTAGTTCTTAGCCTCAAGCCCAGAGGAAAAGTGCCTGTCTCATATCGCAGCTCCTCAGTTGGTCCCCTAGAGGGCGATGTCGATGCCAGGCCCTCTGCCAGAAGCAGAGCTCGTGCCCACTTGGACCAGAAGTGAAGCATGGCAGCAAGATCTGCAAGAGTGGTGATCTAAGTGGGCAATTTCCTCACCATCAGTATGTAGAGCCCTCCACGGGCCAGAGTGAGCAATTTGTAGCCTGTGTCTCAGACTCAAAACGTCACTCCGTAATTGTTCACTTTTACTTCTTGCTCTTAAGACGAGCCCATTTAACCCCGTTTAAGCAAGTAGAATTTTCCAAGTAATGATTTCACAAATGTCTTTTTTTTTTTTTCTTTTTTTTTCAGTGAGGACTTTTTTCTCACCTCCCTCTTCTTTCCCGCTAGTCTCTTTTCTCCTTTGCAGCTGATGCCTGTGTCTTTATTTAGTTTTTTAACCCCTCTATCCACACCTCGCTGTCTCTGTACTCCTTTTTTCAGGATTGCCGCAGAGCAAAGTAGTAGGTTGGCAAAGTATAGGAGCCTACGATAAAGCCCCCCTCCCCCCTCCCACATTTGTAACAAACGAGTCGGGCTTCCAGGCTGAAGTAAGGGCATCCTCATAGTCTGCATCCTCAGTGCATTTCCATAATGGCTGGCTGCGTGCATGGCTGTGTGGTGCTCGATCATTCTAACTCCCGAGTGTTCACATGTACTTGCCGTCCCCCCCTACCCCCTCCTCCTGGTTTGCCTCTCACTCATCCCACCATGGTCATAGCCATACCAGCACTGTGGTAATCCCTCCATTGTGGTCCTAACACCCATGGTTCTGGTTGTGCCATTACATTTGAGTGACTTGTTTTGTGTTCATGATCCAAGGTGTACGTCGTCCAGAACCTTAAGATATTTGTAATGAGAGATTCTCTTGTGTTTCTTTGAAAATAACATTGTTTGTTGTGCATTAAAATGCATGATTAAAACCTTTTTATGTGACTTGGCAAAGATCAGGCTTTATATAACTGCTTTGTAATCTGCTTTTTTTTCCTCTCTCTCTCTCTACAGAATTGAGAAAAAATAAGCAGAAGAAAATTAGGAAGACACCGACAAAGCCCCCTCCCCCAAAGGAGTCATTTGACGATGCATCAAATCAGACTTTAAACATGGCGTTGCAGTTCAAGAATCCAATCGACAGTTTAAACCTGCAGTTTGTCCGCGTTGCCAAATGGGAGTAAGCACAGCGTCACCAAGGACAAATGCCCACTGACAGATTTTCTTTTTTTTACTGAGTGCTGTAAAGCTACTGATCATTGCACTTCATCTTCCTGTGAGATTTGTGTTCTTATTGTCCAACATGCCAGTGTTTTCCAAGTGAGCTGGGGTATTTTATTTGTTTTTTCTTATGGTTTTGGGGTTTGATTTGACTATTTTTGTACATTCCTCTTTTTTCGCTCAATGCCCATTTCACCTTGTAACAAAAGCGGTTAATTAACTTGTTTCAGCTGAAGAAAAACCAAACATTGGCATTAGCACTGATCCGTTGAACATTACTGACTATGCCAGTGTGTTTTCCTGTTTGGTGCATCAGATGTGTTGGAGGGAGCGGTAGTCCCCTATTTGATACAGTTGGCGTCCCCCAGAAAAAAATGTTGATAAAGAAATGTGGGCAATGTGATGTTTTTGTAATGAAGAAGAGGAAATAAAGAAGTGGAAATAAAGAAGTGGATATGAATCCAAATTGCTTTCTTTCTTAAGTAGAGGGGAAAAAACAGGAACACAGCCCAGGAGTAGGATGATGACGATGATGAGATCCTGTTCCTACCCTGAATAAGGTTGTTGTTGGAACGGTATGGTACTCTAACTTACTGACCGGAAAACCCATATCCTGTGTCTGATGTCCAATCAGACTTCTCCGGCGTCCACTGAACCAGTAGAGCACAGGTGTCAAACTCCGAATCTGGCCCGTGACATCATTTTATGTGGCCCACGAATCTGCCAGCAAAAAAAAAAAAATCGAAATTACGAGATAGAAAGTCGAAAATATAATGTACATAAACACAACAGTAATAGAAGCAGCTCTTCATAGGTTACCCTGCATTTGACATAGACTTTAAACGTGTCTTTGCAACAGATGAAAACTATGGGTAAATGGGTGCATTTTTGAAGCAGTGCATGCTAAAAGGTATGTGAGCAGGTGTGCTCTGAACAGATACAGACTTTTAAAATTGTCAGTTAGTGAAGAAACACCATCGAAGACCGAGTTCAGGAACTAGTCTAGCAATCTAACGGCACAGCTAGCTGAAGAGACGAGCAGGTACTTGTCTTTTTCATTAGCTGTTGATGAAAGCTCATGATACAGCGCATCTATCAATGTTTATAAGAGGCTGAAGGCAGACTTGACCGTCAGTAAGGAGCTCTTGGATGTAGCTGCCATGCACGGGACGACAACGGGGAGGGACATTAGTGATGCAGAAAGGTGACAAAAATAGCTTTGAAGAAAGTTAATTTAATAACTTCTTTGATATTTAGGGCCCGAGCACCGACGTAGTCGGAGCGGAGGACATATTGTTATTCTAATGTTTTTTATTATTATTATTATTATTATTATCGTACCAGTTTCATCGCAAAAAGGAGGTGCTTGGGATACTGGGAATCTTTTGAAATTTGGCACAAAATTCAATCGTGGTGAAAATTCCAGTATTATTGGGGTGTCCAGCTGCGGCATGACATTTTGGCTCGATAGCGCCCCCTACAGAGTAGCCCCAACTTTGGGTTTCACCTAGCTGTATGAAATTTGGTAGGTATGTGGAACGTGATGGGACGTACAAAAAAGTCAAAAGGAGGTATATCCTAAACCAAACAGGAAGTCGGCCATTTTGAATTTTATGACGTTTTTGGACCGTTTCAAGGCGCCGTACTTTAACAAACTCCTCCTAGAGATTAAACCCGATTGCCTTCAGATTTGGTCAGTATGCTCTTGAGACCTTGGCAGTGAAACGATACTCAAAGATCAAAAAGTTATCGAACTATGTGTCCGTGGCGTGGCGGCAAAAAAACACCATTCGCCATGAAACAGGAAGTTGTTGTAACTCGGCTGTACATTGCCTAATCTGCTCCAAATTTCTCATATGTCATAACATCCTGACCCTGAACACATGTATATGACAATTTTGAATCATAGTAATAGCGCCACCTAGTGGCAACAGGAAGTCATAGGTTGTGTACTTTGACACCCTACTGCTCACAGATTAATCGGATCCTTCTCAAATTTTGTCACAAAAGCCTTAAGACCTTGATAATGCTTCATTGTGAAAATTGTAGGAAGTTGTCGAAGCGTGGCGATGTGGCGGCTCTGCGAATTTCGATCCTTCGCCGTGAACAAATAAACTGATGTAACTCGACTCCGCATCATCAGATCTTTACCAGATTTCACATGTTTGATTAAACTCCAGGCCTGAAGACATCTGCAAGCCAATTTTGAATCATAGTCATAGCGCCACCTACTGGCAACAGTAAGTTAAAGTCTTTATACTTTGGCTTGTTTCTCTTAGTTGGAAAATCAGATCAACATCAAATTTGTTCCACACAAATGTAAGAAGTTCATAATGCCAGTTCTCTAAGCTTTTGATGTTTCGTCGAACGCCGTTGCCGTGGTAACGCAGTCTTCGCCGTGAAAAACGATGATCATTTGGAGAGGTTAAAAAAGCTCGAAACACAAGCAAACTTGACACACAGATCACAAGGCCAAAATGTAGTTCTATAATATGATTTTATTCAATCAAAGTGTTAAATCGGCTCAATAGCGCCCCCTACAAAATTTCGACGAAGCAGCCCTCGCAGTACGTTTCACATAGATTAACAAAATTTGGTAGGCACATGTATCACATGTGGACTTAAATAAAAGTCTCTTGGGGCCATGCCCTAAACCCAACCGAAAGTCAGCCATTTTGAATTTAGTCTGAATTTCTAGTGTCGTTTTTGCAATTTCCAGGCGCTCTACTTTAACGAACTCCTCCCAGGGAACTAATCAGATCAACTTAGAATTTGGTCAAAACAATCTAAAGACCTTTGTGATTAAAAGTTACTCAAAGCTTGTTGTTTTGTGAAATGCCGTTGCCGTGGCGATGCATTCCTCGCCATGAAAAACAAAGGTGTTTTTGAGGGGCTAAAAATACTCAAAACAAAATCAAACTTGTCACACACATTCAAAATCCTGAATGTAGTTATCTGATGTGATTTTAATGCTTCAGAGTGGCAACTCGGCTCGATAGCGCCCCCTACAATATTTCAACGATGCAGCCCTCGCAGTACGTTTCACCTAGATGTATGAAATTAGGTAAGCAGGTGTATCACATGTAGACTTAAAAAAAAGTCTTAGGAGTCCATGCTCTAAACCCAACCGGAAGTCAGCCAATTTGAATTTTGTATGAATTTCTTGTGGTTTTATTTCCTTTTCCAGGTGCTGCACTACAAACTCCTCCTAGGGAAATAATCCGATCAGCTTAGAATTTGGTCAGAACAACCTAAAGACCTTAACGATTAAAAGTTACTCAAAGCTTGATGTTTCATCGGATAACATGGACTTGGTGTCGCGGCAATTTTACATGATTCGCCATCATCCATCAAGCTTTTGTAACTCAACCTTACTTTGTCAAAACTGCCCCAAACTTGACATGCTTGATTGCTGTCATGATTTTAGGACTTCTGCATGCCAATATTAACTCATAGTCATAGCGCCACCTACTGGCAACCACGGACGTAAACAGAATTCTATAATAACAGCGGCCCAAACAGGGTTTGTGGGCACACCATGAGAAAAAGACTTCTCTGATCTAAATATGTGCAAACTAAGATGCTTGGAGAACAAAAGTTAATCAACAGTGTTTTTCAAACCATGTCAGTGGGCATTAGTATAAATGATCTGTCTAGAGCTTCTACATGAAAATCAGGTTAAATGTTACAATGAATGCTTCACACTACAATCTAAAGTTACAGAAGAGCTTAAAATGAAAACAGTGTCAAATTAAAGTGTTCAAGTAAAAACAAATGACACTGCTGTTCTGTTAACTTTCATGTAAGTCCAAATACAATCAGTAGGACACTGCAGGGAGTTGAACTCCATCCCAGTAACCTGACAGTCTGTTATGTTACAAATACTGAAGCACATTCACACGTTCATTTTCTTAATGATCTTAACAGGCTTACATTTATGATTGTATCGGAGGTACACTCAAAACATTTGAGGCTTAAGACCTGGCAACATGGTCTTGCTATGCTGCTGGTCGACGCAGGAAATATCATCTAACTTGTGCATGCAGTGTATGATGGTCACAGAAATGCATGGCCGCATCAACCAGAGTCCTGCCAGTACCCTCGACGTGTGTGACGTTGCGAGGGCCCGATCAATGCTGCTTGCAGCTTTAATTGTCTTTGTTGTTTTCTTTAAAAGTTTGATCTTTGATAGAGTAATGTGGGTTTCTTAACCCTAAATTAAAATTATTGATGTGATAACAGAAATGTGCTTAAATATATTTTTACATTTATAGAACCATGTACAATATTGTTACACTTGAATACACAATAAAATGCAGAGACAGTTATTTAACAATATGTTGCGGAGTAGTTACATTTATACAGTCTTATAGTTACAACCGGCCCTTTGGGGGCAACCATGATGCTGATGTGGCCCGGGGTGAAAATGAGTTTGACACCCCTGCAGTAGACGGTCAGGTTACCGGACACTCCGATATCCGTGGTCAACTCAGCAGACACTTAACTTTTAGGCGCCTATATGCTGCAATTTACGGTAAACGCATTCAAACGGCACAGATCGGGAGCGAGCGAAGGACTTTGTAAAGTTAGTAGAAAGATTAACGTAAGACAACATCCGGTTTTCAAAATAAGATGTTTCGTCTGAACGTTGGATACCGTATTTTTCGGACTATAAAGCGCACCGGATTATAAAGCGCACTGTGAATTAACGTGTCTATGTTCACACATAAGGCGCACTGGATTATAAGGCGCATTAAGCAAAACAACACAGTACGGTAAATCAAACTTTATTCAACTCAGTTGTAACAACAAATACCGGTACAGAAAAATACACTCACTTATCGATTCATTCCTCTTCCACAAATCCATCGAATTCTTCATCTTCAGTGTCTGAGTGAAACAGCTGTGCGATTTCGGCATCAAGAATGCCCGAATCCCTCTCGTCATTTTCCGAGTCAGTCTTGTTGCTGTTATCGGTACTTGGCTGTTCAGTGATGATTCCAGCTTAAAGCTCGGACGACAGTTGCGACCGATCCTGTTACGGGGCCGATCAGGTAGTGACACAGCGTACCGTAATGCTCCGAATATCCATTGAGCGGAGCGGCTTCGTTGCTTACCAAAGTCGTACTTACACATTTTGACAGATTTTTGAGCGCATTGTACCACATAAAATCGATCAATAAGCACAACAAGTAACCATACATAAGGCGCGCTGGATTATAAGGCGCACTGTCAATTTTTGAGAAAATTTAAGGATTTTAAGTGCGCCTTATAGTCCGAAAAATACGGTACTTTGTTGTATACTTGAAACAAAGTAGGCCTATACATATTGCATAATGGAAATAAGATTAAATGAATTATATTCATATTAAGTATGAAACATGTTACCTGCATCTTGTGAGTAAAAGGGAAAATACACCTAAATTGTTTGTGAAGTGTCTTTATTCTTTGATTTGAGGGTTGCTGGAAAGATATTAAAATGAATAATACCTGTCTGACAGTAAATTAAGATATTTTACTAAGCAAAATCTCTGAACTGAATTTGTACCTTCAAATGGCAAATTTCTGAAATTTTTAAGGTGCTATAAAAATGTTTTTCTCAATAATTCCACATAATGACTGATGTATATGTAATCAAGGCATCGTTGACTTCACCCATATAGAAAATCTGACATTTTTACTGCACCAATTAAGAGATATTTCAAATCAACATTTGTTTCCAAGATGTAAGACTTAAGAAATACAACTAAACAGTTTTTTGCTAGAATGATGTGACCAACACCATTCCAACATAATTTTGAGGAAATCATTCAGAGGCAAGAGCTTGAGAAAATTGATGATTCCAATGCGTACTTCAGCCCAACATTCATCCCAACGTTGCTGAAGTACTTTCTACCTCAGGCTGCTCTGTGGTCTGGCTTACTTCTGGGTTACTCCAGCTTACTTCTGGGTTAGTCGTCCCAGACGACTAGATCCGGTTCACAATAAAAAAGTATTTAATAATTCACAGAAGCTAAAAGACAGTTACAAACTGAATTACACTATCGATAGTGTAAGGAAAAAGCAAAGAAGAGTCGAGGAGACCCTGCCTGGAGGAAGCTCGGGGCCCACGTCTGGAGCCAGGCCCAGTCGGAGGGCCCGACAGCGAGCACCTGGTGACCGGGTTTGCCACGGAGTCCAGCCGGGCACAGCCCGAAGCAGCAACGTGTCACCCCCCTCCTCTCCATCCTGTGGGCTCACCACCATCCCAGGAACCGCTGGGGTCGGGTGCGCTGCCCCATGGGTGGCAGTGAAGGCCAGGGACTTTGACAGACCAGACCCGGGAGGCAAAGGCTGGCTCTGGGGACGTGGAACGTCACCTCTCTGTGGGGGAAGGAGCCAGAGCTTGTGCGGGAGGTTGAGCTCTACCAGTTAGATCTGTTGGGGCTTACCTCTACGCACTGCATCGGTCCTAGAACCATACTCCTGGATAGGGGTTGGGCACTTTTCTTCTCTGGAGTTGCCCAGGGTGTGAGGCGCCAGGCGGGTGTGGGGATACTCACAAATCCCCGGCTGAGTGCCGCTGCGTCGGAGTTTACCCCAGTGGACAAGAGGGTCGCCTCCCTACGCCTGCGGGTTATGGGGGGGAAAACTCTGACTGTTGTCTGTGCATATGCACCGAACAGCAGTTCAGAGTATTCTGCCTTCTTGGAGACCCTGACTGGAGTCCTGTATGGGTGTTAGAGAAATTCACTCAAAGCCAATGTAAAAGTAATAATCACAGGACATTTATTCTTGCAAGAAGGAGACAGGGTTGTACACATACAAGGTAACGTGTCAAGACTGCTCAGAGTTTCAACTCCAAGCCACAGGTTTATATAGTTGTAAACACACACACACACACTAGGCACAGGATGGCCTAGGACACATGAGATAAACAGATGGGCTTTTCATCCTACAGGAGAGGGAGAGACATAATATCTGGATCCTCACTTAAACCTCTGTTCTCGTACGGAGGTCATCGTGGTTAACAGTGAAAGTCATGGTTGTAACTTAGCTCAGAGTAGTGCTGTCATCCCAACAGGTTGAAAAGCTAGTTACACTTCCCCCCTCCTGACCCTTTGGCCCTCACACATGCGACCACTTGGTCTCTGTAATGGTAATTTTTTACGTAGTATATATTTCTACTCAGTATATTGTATTCATGCATAAGTTATTTTGCTCTGAACTTTGTTGAACTTCACTGTGTCTCTGTTGTGCAAAAGAAGGATTCTCCCTTGCCTGTTCACATAGATAACTAACTGTGTTGTATGAGAATGTTCCATGCCAAGGCCTTTGGGCTGCTTGTTTTGGTTGCTGGCCGTTTGTTTTCACTTGTTGTTCCTATCAGTCTGAAACCAAAAGTCTGAGACCGAAATGTCTGTAACGTTGGCCATCGGCCCCCACCTTTGCTCATTCTGTATAAAGAAAGCTTGTTCACTTTTTTCGAGGTTCTTCCTCACTGAGACTGTACGCATTCTGTTGTGATGATTGAATCTTCTCTTCGCAGAGAATAAATACTTAAAAGACAACCTGGTTTTTGGTATTATATATTTCAGCATGAAAAGACTCACGCAAAGCGGGTATAGGAATTTTTTCCACCACATCTCCCTAAGTGTCAAAGGAAGTTCAGCCAGTCAGGTCACATGAGGTGAGGCTCTTTGGGCAGATCTTAATTGTAGGATAGGAGAATCATAATTAGTCTTAGATTTTCTACAATATAACCCTCCTGTTTATACTAAGTATAATCAAACAAAAATTAATGGATAATTATGAATGAATAACATACAAATGTTTAAATGCCAGCCCAACCTTCATACAAATGATAAATTAATATAAATGTTAAGCATAAACAAAACATGAAAACAATAATTGAATATAATCAAAAACACACGTATATGGATTATATTGAAAGTAATATGTTGAATAAAAGGAATGTTTAATCAACAATGCTGTTTACTGTCTTTATCAGCTACAGGTAATACTGCAATCATCATTTTGTCTCTTCTTTCGATTTTCGACATATGAATCATCATCACTTTACAGTCCAGTGGCTCTGTTTGACAGCATTTCGGTCAAACAGAGCCACGAGGCTCTCGTCATAATCTGATGTGTAACTCAGCGTCTCCCCCAGTGAACAGTAGCTCCCCATCTCATCATCCTTCTGGGGAATCTGTTGGTACACTAGAGTTTGTTTAGACATGGCCACATCAATCCATCGCTGTATTAGTCCTCTCACACATGGTATGAGACAACATCCACAAACAGTGATAAATGCGCCTGCTGCAAAGGCTGAAGTAAACAGTGATAGTGCCAAATTTTTCCACTTGCCAAACCAGGATTCCATCAGGTTGGCGAAAGGATCGTCAATTCCAGCATTCTCAGCCAATTCTAAAGAGAGTGAGGTCAGTCCTTACAATGCTCTCGTCACTGACCCATCCGGTGCCGTGTTGTTAGGGATGAAAGTACAACAGGATGAGCCAAACATTTTACAGACCCCCCTTTCTCTGCTAGGACCATGTCTAACGCCATTCGATTCTGCCAGGTCATAAGGGTGTTTTTGTTCAATTGGTCAGTGATCCCCTCTACCGCTTCCCTTGTATAATTGATAAACCTCTGTTGGTTATATATGTAGTTCACCCACTCAACATTTTTATTTATTGTTGCCCACCAGAAAAACACCGACTCAAACCCTGCAGAGATTTGATTTCTGGTCTTGAATTTGTCTGGTACTCCCCTAGGGACCCCGATAGCATCTATGTAAACAGACGGATTGAAACTTCCCGCTGGTATGGCTGCTAATGACCGCTTCACTTTATGGTGGTCTGTAGCTAGGAAGGTATGCAGGGAGTCACCGCCCTTAGTCAATGCATAGAAAGGCATTACCAATTGCACAAGAGCACAAGTGCCACTCCACTGCCTAGGGAGCTTAGGTAGAAGTCTCCTACCTCCACAGAACCACCAGGTGTCAGCCCTGGGCGTCGTCTGCTGGTTGAACCAGGACGCATCATACTCATCAGTTGTCTGTGTGACATTGTATGCCTCGTTACACCACATCAGAGTCCCCACTGGAAGTCCTGCTTCAACATATCTCGTAAAACAAGTGTAATCTGCTGCATAAGGGTGAGAAATTAGGTGGTGCTGTGTTTACATCCTGCTCTACTGGTGGCAACAAGTAATGTAAAGTTGTTAGAGGAGAACAACTGCAACACACACTTGAATCCTACCAGGTCTTTGCTTGGTGAGAGTCGGAACGGAATTGTCCCCAGGCTTGGTCTGGATGGGGCACAAGCTACACAGTCAGATAGATTCATTTGGTTAGCAGTATACATCATCCAATCTATCCATGCATTCCTTTCAGTAAACCCGGTCTCAATTGATAACGTCTCTTTGTAAGTAGTTACATTGAGATAAGTTACCAACTCTTTAGCAGGGGCTTTACTTTTAGTAGCGTTGTTTTTAACATTTATTCCTTCCCCAGTCCTGGCAGCTGTGACTCTGGCTATGTTTTTACAATCCCGTACCACTATTCGGAGGTGCGTTTGGACATCTTTCCCGCTATAGACGACACCTCGAGGAGTCATTAACGGCTCCACTGATCAAAATCAATCTGTGTGAAGGACAGGATGAGACATTCATGGTAGACCTATGCGGTGTGCGAAGACACGACCCAAGAACTTGCTATAAGGTGAGAAATGACGGTAAATACCTTTGCCTAGGATTCCCATGCGTGAACTGGGGACCTGTGTTTCTCTCCACGGACCCGCACTTTTGGACAAGTCCAGGAGGTGCAAGGAGGAGGACGTACTGGAGTATTTTTAGACATTTGCCAGGAGCAACCTGCCTCCCGGGTAATTGCAATGAGGTGTACATAACAATAAAAAACCCAAGCAGTAAACGAGATACCGGAGACTATACAGTGGGGAAAAAAAGTATTTAGTCAGCCACCAATTGTGCAAGTTCTCCCACTTAAAAAGATGAGAGAGGCCTGTAATTTCCATCATATGTATACCTCAACTATGAGAGACAAAATGAGAAAAAAAAATCCAGAAAATCACATTGTCTGATTTTTAAAGAATTTATTTGCAAATTATGGTGGAAAATAAGTATTTGGTCAATAACAAAAGTTCATCTCAATACTTTGTTATATACCCTTTGTTGGCAATGACAGAGGTCAAACGTTTTCTGTAAGTCTTCACAAGGTTTTCACACACTGTTGCTGGTATTTTGGCCCATTCCTCCATGCAGATCTCCTCTAGAGCAGTGATGTTTTGGGGCTGTCGCTGGGCAACACAGACTTTCAACTCCCTCCAAAGATTTTCTATGGGGTTGAGATCTGGAGACTGGCTAGGCCACTCCCGGACCTTGAAATGCTTCTTACGAAGCCACTCCTTCGTTGCCCGGGCAGTGTGTTTGGGATCATTGTCATGCTGAAAGACCCAGCCACGTTTCATCTTCAATGCCCTTGCTGATGGAAGGAGGTTTTCACTCAAAATCTCACGATACATGGCCCCATTCATTCTTTCCTTTACACGGATCAGTCGTCCTGGTCCCTTTGCAGAAAAACAGCCCCAAAGCATGATGTTTCCACCCCCATGCTTCACAGTAGGTATGGTGTTCTTTGGATGCAACTCAGCATTCTTTTTCCTCCAAACACGACTAGTTGAGTTTTTACCAAAAAGTTCTATTTTGGTTTCATCTGACCATATGACATTCTCCCAATCCTCTTCTGGATCATCCAAATGCTCTCTAGCAAACTTCAGACGGGCCTGGACATGTACTGGCTTTAGCAGGGGGACACGTCTGGCACTGCAGGATTTGAGTGTGTTACTGATGGTAGCCTTTGTTACTTTGGTCCCAGCTCTCTGCAGGTCATTCACTAGGTCCCCCCGTGTGGTTCTGGGATTTTTGCTCACCGTTCTTGTGATCATTTTGACCCCACGGGGTGAGCTCTTGCGTGGAGCCCCAGATCGAGGGACGTTATCAGTGGTCTTGTATGTCTTCCATTTTCTAATAATTGCTCCCACAGTTGATTTCTTCACACCAAGCTGCTTACCTATTGCAGATTCAGTCTTCCCAGCCTGGTGCAGGTCTACAATTTTGTTTCTGGTGTCCATTGACAGCTCTTTGGTCTTGGCCATAGTGGAGTTTGGTGTGTGACTGTTTGACAGGTGTCTTTTATACTGATAACGAGTTCAAACAGGTGCCATTAATACAGGTAACAAGTGGAGGCCGCATGTTTTGGACACTCGGGTGAAGAGAGGGGTGGAGCTGTCAACTGATCACCATCTGGTAGTGAGTTGGGTCAGAGGGTGGGGGAAAACTCTGGACAGACCTGGTAAGCCCAAACGGGTAGTGCGGGCAAACTGGGAACATCTGGAGGAGGCCCCTGTCCGAGAGATTTTCAACTCACACCTCCGGCGGAGCTTTTCTAGCATCCCTGTGAAGGTTGGGGGCATTGAACAGGAATGGACGATGTTCAAAGCTTCTATTGCCAAAGCTACGGCGGTGAGCTGTGGTCTCAAGGTCTTAGGTGCCTCAAGGGGCGGTAACCCTCGAACACCGTGGTGGACACTGGTGGTCAGGGAAGCCGTCCGACTGAAGAAAGAGGCCTTCCGGGATATGTTATCCCAGAGGACTCCTGAGGCAGTTGCAAGGTACCGACAAACCTGAAGGGCTACAGCTGCTGCCATGAAGGAGGCAAAGCAGCGGGTGTGGGAGGAGTTCGGAGTAGCCATGGAGAAGGACTTTCGGTCGGCACCAAGGTGTTTCTGGAAAACCATCCGGAACCTCAGGAGGGGGAAACGGGGAAACATCCAAGCTGTATACAGTAAGGATGGGACTCTGTTGACTTCAACTGAGGGGGTAATCGGGCGGTGGAAGGAGCACTTTGAGGAACTCCTGAATCCGACTAATACGCCCTCTTCTGTAGAGGCAGAGCTGGAGGCTGATGGGGGCGCATCATCAATTTTCCTGGTGGAAGTCACTGAGGTAGTCAAACAACTCCACAGTGGCAACGCCCCAGAGATTGATGAGATCCGTCCAGAAATGCCGAAGGCACTGGCTGTGGAGGGGCTGTCTTGGATAACACTCCTCTTCAACATTGTGTGGAGGTCTGGGATGGTGCCTAGGGAGTAGCAGACCGGGGTGGTGGTTCCCCTGTTCAAAAAGGGGGACCAGAGGGTGTGTGCCAATTATCGCGGTATCACACTACTCAGCCTCCGTGGTAAAGTCTACTCCAAGGTGCTGGAAAGGAGGGTTCAGCCGATAGTCAAACCTTGGATTGAAGAGGAACAATGCGGATTCCGTCCTGGCCGTGGAACAACGGACCAGCTCTTCACTCTCGCAAGGATCCATTACATTACATTTGCATTACAGTCATTTAGCAGACGCTTTTATCCAAAGCGACTTACAATAAGTGCATTCAACATTGGTAATCAAAAGAATTACTAGTCACCAGAAGTCATAAGTACATTTCCTTTTCCAAACAAGTATCTAAGAGCATGAAGCAGAGCATAACTCAGAGGCAAAGTACAGTGCAGAAACAAAGAAAAACAGTTAGTGCAATAAGTTATACGAATACAATAAGTGCAACAAGCTAGTATGAATACAATAAGTGTTAAGTGGAAGGCTCAGGGTAGCACTTCCTGAAGATGTGGGTTTTCAGCCTGCGCCAAAAGATGGGCAGCGACTCTGCTGTCCTGACGTCAGTGGGAAGTTCATTCCACCACTGTGGGGCCAGGACAGAAAACAGCCGTGACTGGGTCGATCGGCCGCCGGGACCTCTGAGCGACGGGGCAACCAATCGCCCCGAGGCAGCAGAGCGAAGTGGTCGATCCTGGAGGGGGCTTGGGAATACGCCCAAGTATGGGGTGAGGGGTCCACTTCTGGGGGCCGTCCAATCCCTGTACACCCAAAGCGAGAGCTGTGTCTGGGTTCTCGGCAGTAAGTCGGACTCGTTTCCGGTGAGGGTTGGCCTCGGCTAGGGCTGCGCTTTGTCACCAATTCTGTTTGTGGTATTCATGGACAGGATATCGAGGCGTAGTCGTGGGGAGGAGTGTTTACAGTTCGGTGGGCTGAGGATTGCATCGCTGCTGTTTGCAGATGATTTGGTCCTGATGTCTTCATCGGGCTGTGACCTCCAGCACTCACTGGATCGGTTCGCAGCCGAGTGTGAAGCGGTTGGGATGAGGATCAGCACCTCTAAATCTGAGGCCATGGTTCTCAGTAGGAAACCGGTGGATTGCCCGGGGAATGAGTCCTTACCCCAAGTGAAGGAGTTCAAGTACCTCAGGGTCTTGTTCGCGAGCGAGGGAACAATGGAATGTGAGATTGGCCGGAGAATCGGAGCAGCTGGGGCGGTATTGCAGTCACTCTACCGCACCATTGTGACGAAAAGAGAGCTGAGCCGCAAGGCAAAGCCCTCTATCTACCGGGCAATCTTCGTTCCTACCCTCACTTATGGCCATGCGAACTGGGTCATGACCGAAATAATTAGATTGCGGGTACAAGCGGCCGAAATGGGTTTCCTCAGAAGGGTGGCTGGCATCTCCCTTAGAGATAGGGTGAGAAGTTCGGTTATCCGTGAGGGACTCGGAGTAGAGACGCTGCTTTTTTGCGTAGAAAGGAGCCAGTTGAGGTGGTTCGGGCATCTAGTAAGGATGCCACCTGGGCGCCTCCCTAGGGAGGTGTTCCAGGCACGACCAGCTGGGAGGAGACCCTGAGGGAGGCCCAGGACCAGGTGGAGGGACTATATCTCCAAACTGGCCTGGGAGCACCTCGGGATCCCCCTGTCAGAGCTGGCTGATGTGGCCCGGGAAAGGGAAGTTTGGGGTCCCCTGCTGGAGCTGTTGCCCCCGCGACCCGATCCCGGATAAGCGGTTGAAGATGAGATGATAGTAAGGATTTGCGAAGCCGAGTTCAAACATGCCCCTCCCCAACAGACCAACAAACATCAGTTAACTGTAAAAGAGGACCGCCGAGAACTAAATAACTTCTCTCCGAACAATGTTTTTATTCCCGAAAGTCAGTGGTTTACTTTCAAAATCCAGTAATAGCTTCAGTGACTGGCTGAAATTAAATTGTCTCCGCATGGAACATTCTAATACTATCTATGTGAACAGGCAAGGGAGAATCCTTCTTTTGCACAACAGAGACACAGTGAAGTTCAACAAAGTTCAGAGCAAAATTACTTATGCATGAATACAATATACTGAGTAGAAATATATACTACGTAAAAAATTACCATTACATTCCTCCCCTTGATTATTACATTAGATCAATACAATAGTATATATTCCCCTCTAGAAGTGAGAACATAATTCAATAAAGGATTATAATCAAGGATATCATTAACCCCTAGCGTAGGAAAGTGTTGGTGTGCTGTTTTTGTGTAGTGAAAACGCCAAGCCTGTGGAGGAAATGTCATGTTCAGACTTTCTCATTAACGAGGGAGCCCCCCTTCCTCGCTCCTGGTCCGTCAACAAAATAAAGCTGAATAGCTGGTTCAAGTTAAAATCAAAAGGTGTTTAATCTCTAACAAAAGCAAATACAGTTACAAACTGAATCACACTATGAAGTATATAAAAATATATCTCATGAGATAGAGGTCTATTGCATTCCACCCAACAGGCTGGCGTATTCCAGTTAGTTGTAAAATGGTCAACAACAGAGCCCCCGATTTGCGGAAAAGCCTCAGGCTTTGTACTGCCTTAAAGTCCACCTGCTTTCCATGTCAGCAACACATTTCGTTCAGGGATTGGCTGTGACTTCTATCTGCTCCTTCTCAAAACATCTCCATTTTGCAGCTGCATCCTTATCTCAAGAATGAAGCCGCCGTTTTCGTAAGCTGCACCCTAGCTAACATCCAGTTATCTTCATTTGTTACTTTTAGGTGGACACATCACAAGGCATCACTACATTTATTAAGTGTCTATTTGGTTTTGGCCTTCAACAAGTAATCATATTGTAACACACTGATCATCTCTAGGAACGCTTTAAGGCAAGGCAAGGCAGGTTTATTTGTATAGCTCATTTCAACAACAAGGCAATTCAAAGTGCTTCACATAAAACAATTAAAAGCATCAAAACATAATGCAAAAGAAAAGGAGATTTAAAAACAATTAAGAACATTCATTGAAACATTAAAAACAGTCATTAAAACACCAAAAAACTAAAGATAGAATAATAGTTGCAGTGCAGTTTAAGAAATAAAATACAGTAGTAGTAAAATGCAGAAATTGATTAATATCCTTCAATCTGGTTCAATCAAAGGCAGCAGCAAACATAGAAGCATAGTTTTTTTACAAAAGCATAGTTTTTCTCACAGAAACAAAATCTTTACACACTCGACTCGTTATCGTCGCTAAAGTCTGTCAGGGATGAGTTTGTATCATAGTTGGGAAAAGTGCTAATTGTGCAGTCGTTAGAACAGAGTGCTCAGGGGAATACAGGAAAAGTTGATGGGTCACTGATTTGTTGATGGCTCGCATTAAAGGACAGTCTAACAAAAGGATTGACACGTACCATCATCTGGATATATTTCACGAGTTAGTTTGGTTAACATTGGCAGGCGATACTAGAGAAATTTACTGATGTGCGGATAGAATAATTAAGGTGTTTAAACCACAGATTTTGTTGTAGCCTGTCGTCAATCAGGGGCATATCAAAACATCAACACATAATACTCAAAATGGTTTACATATGCACATAATTAATCAATAAGGTTAAGGCATTAGCTGTTTTTTCAAATTGTAAGCAACTCTATGTTGTAGCAAGCTAAGGAATGTTAACATAAACATGGGAAGATAAGTCTCCTGAGATGAGGTGAAACACAGACATTGGACCTCTCTGTTGAACTGTATCATAAGACAACATATCAGTGAGTTTCATAACAAACAATAATCAAACAACTTAAACGATTTGTAAGAAATTCTATTACCATAATACACATTCAGAATCAAGTGTCAGTTTAATCGATTCCTTTATCAAGTAAACTAAAGGAAAGCACTAGCTGTTTTGTGAGATCATATTTCTCAGATAACAAGCTGTAATAATAAACATAAGTATTACACAGAAATGTCACTATCAAAGTCCTACTCATCTAAGGGAGGAAAACAGTCGGGCATTGAAAACAAGTCAGATGTTGTAGGATTGGCCTTTTTTTCCCCCTTCTTTTCTAACAGTATGTCTAGGGCCAATATAAATCAATTTAGTGTATTCATATCACATGTTATTTGCTGTTTAGTTAAATTACAAATTGTTTCTTTAATCTGATGGTTGCTGGTTTTTGGTTCTATGTTATTTGGTTGCCATGGTTTCTCATGCATCAATTATTAGGAAACACAATTATTATTGCACAGAATACAGAAGACACATTGAACCTCTTAGGCCACACTATCCCCGACCGCGGAATGGGTGCCATGGTGCTGGAGATCTACCTTCCATCGCCGTTACTTAGGTGCTCGATGTGTTGTTAGCAAACAATACATTTTCTACAAAATACAAAAAAAACTGTGCACTCTTTTGTGTACCATGCTGAATTAATAAAATAACATACCACAATTTTTTTGCTTTGTTTCCACTGACCGTCACTTTAAATGTAGTCTTAAAATCCTGAGATCTACAGATTAATGATGCCACTTAGTTTATTCTGATAAATCCCTGCTGTGATATATCATAACGTATTGTATTGTAATTCCTAAAACATAATAAATACAAATATTTATTGTATTTCTCTTTTACATTCCCTAATGCCAGTTAATAACTAATTTGAATACAATGATATCTATATTATTTAATGTAGAGGCTCAGCTCATCATGTCATCATGTTATCTTGAGAGTTTAGATAGATAGATAGTAGATAGATACTTTATTCATCCTGCAAGGGGAAAGTTTGTTACAGCAGCAAAAAATATACTAAAGCAATAAAAATAGCAGAGTAAAAATATAAAATATAAAAAACCCCACAATATATACAATAAAATAGTATGGTATCATTAACTAAGCTAAAATAAACAGTAGTGCAAAGATTTATATTTAGTATAAGATGTGTACAATGTTCTAAAACATTTATACTCATTGTATTTAAGTGGTGTTTTTATTTGCTTTGATGGTACATCAAGATTTTGATGACCAGTTGAAGAAAGGGATTATAACCTGCATGGGACAGTTACAAAGTAAAAGTATAAGATTCAATCTTATTCAATCTCTTATCACTGTGTTAGAAGACTGGGATTTTGGTAGTCTTTTAGACAAAGGTTGTGGTTTTAAACAACGTTACTAAACATTACATTCTGTACAAAATGTGGATAACGCATATACTTAAAACTACATATTTCCCCTGTACCAAGTTATCTCTGCTGTGAGCTAATTTACCATACTACTGAAAGAGAGCATGTGGCAATTGTCTGCAATAATTGAATATCATAAGTGAGGGATATTTCTGTAGGCACACCTAGCATAAGTGTTGTGAACTAAAAAGAGTAACCTGATAAAAAAAATGCTTCCTTAGTCGTAGCATCAGCTGCAGCATATCCTGTTGAAATGGGATCAGAAGCGTTAGTGTGAGCATCACATTTCATAACAGACGGTTTTAGGGAATACATTCTTTACTTTTCATCTGAATATAAGGAGTCTTCCAAGCAACTATGATAAATTAATTAATTATTTGCCTTTACTTAAGGATGAATTTGAATTTATTGCCCTATCAGAAACATGGCTTACTGAGGACTCAAGATACATCTTTGAAATACCAAAATACAATTCAGTTCACCATGCAAGAGAGAATGGATCTGGAGGTGGAGTATCTCTGTTTATTCATGGTGACTATAAATTCAAAATGTTATATATATATATATATGTTATATTTCTCTGTTGTAATGTCCTCTTTGTCTCGCGTTTCAGATAATCCAAATTTATATTGTCACGAGTGTTCATTGACGGGCTTGTAGTTGTGAGCGTTGACATGGTGCCTGTAGATTTCGATGAGTCTCGTCCTTCTTCATTCTTGGAGTGTTGAGTGGTGGGCTTTGGTTGTAATGTTGTTTGTGCCTGGGGAGCATACAGCAGCGGCATTGCGGAGACCAGATCAGGATCCACTCGACTATGTAAAACAAATGCAAAACAAAAACAAAAAACAAAGTTCAGCAGTATACTTTCCTTTTCTATCAGTTGTATATGTCCTATTCAAATACATGTTTCTTTCTTTACCTCTTGGACATTACTGCATCTGTTTCTGCTTCGCCTTTTCCTCTCTGCTCCAGACACGGTTTGAGTTGATCCAATAGTAGGCTAAAGGTGCCTTTTTCAGGGAACCCCAATTTTATCCGTTCTTCCAATTGTTAGGCTGTCTGATTATCTTTGTCCCACATGTATTTTATTATTGGAGGTAAGACCTTGGCATCGGGCTGCTCAGGCTCATTCTATGACTTTTTATCATTTCCAAATTCTACCTCTTTGGATGTTGGCAGCTTACTTTCCCATATTTTCCCTTCATGAACATGACATTGGGTTCTCAGGACAGAGTAACCCTGGCTCTTACTCTTCTTCCCCCCTATATTACGCGTTCTCTCTTTATATGGGGCAACGCGTTTTTTTCTCTTTAAACGCAGTCGTCACCGTGAGTTTCTAGATTCGTTTTTGGCACAATCTGAATAAAAGCTGTTGCTCTAGACTTCCAGCCTCATTAGCCCACCTTTATCCTTGCGGACTCTAGCATCTCTTAGGTCAAGGGAACCCAGCGCTTACTGCCTAACCCCAAGATATTTAACCTCTAAGGCAGACACCAAATGCTCACCCCTAGTATTCCAGTCTAAGGAATCCAGTGCTTACAACGTCTACCCCTCTCCAAGGTCTGCAACATGCAACGCTAAACACTCATCCTTGTACCAGTTCTCCTTCTCTAGATACATTTATCTCTTAGGTCAAAGGGCTTCAGTCCTTAACAACGTCTACACTGTCAAACACTCATGTCAGCATGCAACGCCAAACACTGACCCCTCATTCCAGTAAACCCAATCGTCACTTCCCAGAAAAACACTAGGATACGAGATTTACCAACATCCACAATAAACCTACAAAACAAAATAAAAAAACCCCAATATGAACAATAACCAACCTATTTGCTTTTCAGTCTCAGAATATGGTCTTCCTGGATCAATTCCACTCATACGATTAATTTAAATAATTTCAGCGACTCACCAAATGAGAATTTATAGTTATTTGGACTCAACGGTCCTTCAGGATCGGATCCCAGTGAAGGACAGGGATCGGGCTTCTCTCTCTTAATTTCCACAGAGGCTTAAGGTATGCAGAGGGTAGAGTCAGAGATGTGTTGAACACATATTTATCAGTCATTGTTTGGAATTATTGATAAAATATTAGATATTCTCTGTATGACATTTACTGTGAAATATCTCTTAATTCGTACAGTAAAAATGTCTGATTTTCTGTATGGGTGGAGTCAACGATGCCTTGATTACATATACATCAGTCATTGTATGGAATTGTTGAGAAAAATATTTTTGTAGCACCTCAAATATTGTGATATTAGCCTTTTTTGTTCTGAACATATATGCATTAGTCATTGTGGGGAATTATTGAGAAAAACATTATAGCACCATAACAATTTCAGAAATTTGCCATTTCAAGATACAAATTCAGTTCAGAGTTTTAGCGTAGTAAAATATCCTAATTGACTGTCAGTCCGGTATTATTAATTTTAATATCTTTCCAGCAACCCGCAAATCAAAGAATAAAGACACTTCACGCACAATTTAGGTGGATTTTCCCTTTAACCCTTTGTACTTAATGTGAATATAATTAATTTAATGTTATTATCATTATGCAATATGTATACTTTGTTGACATCTTATTTTTAAAACCGGATGTTTATCTGTAGAAAACCGAAAGTTGTCTCATGTTAATCTTTCCGCTAACTTTGCAAAGTCCTTCGCTCGCTCCCGATCTGTGCTGTTTGAATGCGTTTACCGTGAATTTCAGCATATAGGCGCACTAAAAGTTAAGTGTCTGCTGACTTGACCGCAGTTGCAATAGAGGAAGAAGCATTCAAAATGTTAACTCAAAGCTAGGGTTGGTAATCTTACCAAACTAGCAATGGTACTAGATTTTATAAATCCAATGAGAGTAGATAGCAGCACTAGCTCATAAGGTCGCTGAGTCCAAGGAGAAAGTCGTCTAGTCAACACTGCACTGACGTCCCTAAAGGCCTCCTTCCAAAGCCCTTCTCCCTAAATGATCACGAAAACATGGCGATTGTTAGTACTCACAGCTGTCAAGCTAACTGCGTGTAGAAGACTCCGTGCAGCGTGTGCACAGGAAGGTAGGTGCTTACAGTTTTTCTTGATTGCTTTGATGCAGCAGTCAACTCAAACTCCACATTTTCAAAACAGTTAACACACAGGCCGAAACAGTGGCACTCATGGTCGAAATGACACATTTTGTTTGCAAAAGGCTCTAACCGTGCCAAAACATTTAAAATATGCAACAAAAGCAAATTTTGCCTTCAAACAACACAACTTGCAAACAAGTGTATGAGCTCTTCCAATCAACCATTACACAGTGGACAACAAAATACAAAATACAGCACTCAGTGCAAATCAGTGCACCATTGCTTGTCATTGTAGCCAATTACTGTACGTAGCTTTCATGCCAGTGCCATTTGTTGTCAAATGTGCCTTCTTGCAAAGAATTGGATCCAGAATCAGAAATGCTTTGATGCAAATTTTATTGATTCCATTGATTCTTTTTTTCAAACTGTGGCTGAAAACTGAAATACTTTAAATATTACACAAAATACATGTAAACCAAAATAAAATCTATTACAGTAAAGTATAAGAAATAGCCACTATTGATACTCAGTCTCTTCTGTCTTGACGATGGGGCCACATGGCCTCATCCACATCACATTCAATATCCTCTCTTGCAATGCACCAAGGGAAAAATCTTCTTGCATGCCTTATCCAACCTTGACATTCCTCTGCACCTATTTCTTGGGCAGCAGCAGTCATTGCATTCAGCAAGGGCATCTGCTCATAGGGACGGTGATCATAAACCTTCCACCTCCAAGCACTGAAGAACTCCTCTATGGGATTCAAAAATGGGGAATATGCTGGAAGGAACTGCATCATCATTCGAGGGTGTACTGCAAACCACTCATTGACAAGGCGAGAGTGGTGGAACGCCACATTGTCCCAGATAATGACGAAGAGTGGCATGCCAGGCCTCAACAGCCCTCTCTCCTCAGGTGGGATCAGCCTGTCATGAAGTGCATTCAGGAATATTATGAGGCGCTCGGTGTTGTATGGGCCAATAGTGGGGATATGGCATAGGACACCATCATTGGAGATGGCAGCACACATGGTTCTGTTGGCGCCCCTCTGTCCTGGAACTGTGATAGTGGCCCTGTACCCAATGAGGTTCCTTCCACGTCTCCTTACTTTACAGAGATTGAAGCCGGCTTCATCAACATAAATGAAGACATGATGTGGCCCCTCAGCTTCAAGCTCCATTATTCTCTAAGTAAAAAAAGGCAAAATGACAATGAAAAGTGACTCCAGTTGACTCTAACTGCATGATATGACAAGGCATTACAGTATACTGTAGTAATGTTTCCTTACCTCCACATATTGGCATCTGGCCTCCTTCACAACGTCAGAGTTCCTTTGAAATGGAACTGTATAGAGCTGCTTCATGGCCATATGGTTCCTTCTTAGGATGCGGTCAATGGTGGTCACACTCACGTTGTTGATGTTCCTAAACATGCCCTGATCTGCGATCACTGCTGCCCTGATTTCACGCAGCCTTATGGCATTGTTCTGACAATGGATGCAACAGTGTTTCTGTTTAGCACAGGTTGGACTCTTTGTCCAGCCTCTCTCAGTGAAAGACCATGATTGATAACGTGATCAATAACAGTTGCCCGAATTTCATCAGAAACCTGAGCCCTTCCAACTATACCTCCACCTCGCACTCGGACTCCTCTTCCTCGGACCCCTCTACCTCTTACTCTCACTCTCATCTGCCTTAGACCTCTTCCCTCCATGTTGGCAAAGAACAACCCAGACGCTGCACCTTTTAAGGCCTGCAGACTGATTGCTAATTGCAGATTTGTGTGAAGGAGTGTCAAACAGGTGCTTCAGTGATTTCATACTGATGTAGGTAGTTTCTAATAGTTAGGAACAGATGGTTTCTTTTTGGTTACCATAGCTAAAACAATGGAGTTTGGACTGCTTGAATGACATCCGTGTTAACTGTTCTGCAAAAGGGTGGGGAAAATGTGTCAATCCAATGAGAAAGGGTTAACACATTTGCAAGAGGTGTCTTGTGCTCTGCTGAGACAGTGACGATGAAAACCGAGTGGATCCCAGTTTCTTTAAGCAGGTCAAAGCAATCAAGAAAATGACTTGACGGGCTAACTGCATCCTGCAAAAGCCACAGACACCAGACTGTTTTTCTTCTTTCTTTCTTTTTTAAATCGTTGGTTGCTGTCACGATGTGAAGAGAATTTCAACATAACCAAAGATTTATCCTAACTTTATAACAGCCACGGCTAACTCAGACTGCTGACTTCACCTTAACCATAGATTGCGTTTTTGTTATTCCCTATTTCTTTGTCCCATTAGGAACAAATCTCTCTATGGCCAGTATGGAGAGGCATGCAACCCATGTCCATACATGTAAGTCTATGTAATACATGTATATAAGTATGTAAGTACATACTCTTCCTGGCTTAGACCTCTGCTTAGGAGTTCAATTTGTTTGTGAACTACAGGATGATGTTCACTACTAAAACAGTGTGTAACCGTAGTATGGTGAAAAGAGTGATAAAGTCAGTTATACCTGTTACACAGCAACAGCCCCTTTTCACAACCGTTTTGATGTGTCATTACAGGGTAAACTGAGGAGTAATTAATAACATTAATTGGTATGACTGTGACATACTAAATAGAATGGGGCCCTCATTAATTTATTTTATTACCTATACCAATTAAACCAGACCAGCACGACAGCAGCGTCCTGGAATGCAGCCTTTATTGACGTTAATGTCACCTGTTGTTTCACGGCAGATATTTTGGCTCGTCATAGGAAATGGGTCAGGATAAAACACAGGTGATACAAACGCCATTAATGATGACTCCTCCATGCATGCACAGCTCTGGAGCTAAATGGAACAATTTTTTTCACCTGTAATGAGCCAAAATGTATGCTGTGAAAAAAGACCATCAGACAAAGTGGTGCCACAACACTAACTTACCCTGAGTGACAGGTTCCTATTGACACTTTAACTGTTTTAGTTATTTCACATTGACGGCGATCACTGTATTTATGTCAGTGTTTTTGTCCGTTCTGTTTTTACGAGAAAGGGCAAGCTCAAATCGTGGCCATCTGGTAGAGGCACTTCCTGTGGCAAGCTGCCACTGTTTGGGAGAGGTGCCGCGACAGTTTAGCCTTTATTTTTCGTAATTTGACAATATGTGACAATAGATTAAGGTTCTTGAAGGTATGACTGTTGGTAGTTGTAATTGGTTTAATAAAAAAAAGCCGAATTGTAATAGTATCGCTACTCATTTTTATTAAACTAAGCTAATATAGGCTAAAGTCAGTTGGTACTTGTTGCCCATGGCAACGATAAACACTTTCAGTCAGCGGACTGAAGAAATGCAAATTGTAAATATGGATAAGATGCATTGTACTGTTTACAATGATGACAACCCATACAACCTATTGACTTGGATATATATATATATATATATATATATATATATATAGATATATATATATATCTATATATATATATATATATCTATATATATAGATATATATATAGATATATACAGTATATGTGCCACAAGTTGTGGCAGCTGCCACAACTTGCCGCAGCAGCTGCCTCTGTTTTGGAGAGGTGCCGCGGCTGTTTAGCCTTTATTTTTCGTTATTTGACAATATGTGACAATACATTAAGGTCCTTGAAGGTACGACTTTTGGTAGTTGTAATTGGTTTAGTAAAAAAATGCCGATTTGTAATAGTATGCTACTTTTATTAAACTAAGCTAATATAGGCTAACGTCAGTTGGTACTTGTTGCCCATGGCAACGATAAACACTTTCATGCAGCGGACTGAATGAATGCAAATATATATATCTATATATATAGATATATATATATAGATATCTATATATATATATATCTATATATATTTATATCTATATATAGATATAGATATATATATCTATATATATATATATATATAGATATATATCTATATATATATATATATATATATATATATATATAGATATATATCTATATATAGATATATATTTATATGTATGTATGTACATATTTCTACAATTTGTATATAACTTTTTTTCTCTTTGTCCTGTCTGTCCCAACACAACAGGAGTCTATCTGTGATTGGTCATCTGTGGTTTACAATAACTGGAATGATGTAGATCAAGCTTCATGTGATCAGGTTATTCTTACTCCCTCCCCCAAACTACTGTCCAACAGTCATACCTTCAAGAACCTTAATGTATTGTCACATATTGTCAAATTACGAAAAATAAAGGCTAAACTGTCGCGGCACCTCTCTCAAACAGTGGCAGCTGCTGCGGCAAGTCGTGGTTGGAGGAAGTGTGAGAATACATCTGCAATGGTTATGAAGAGTGCTGTCGGCGAGGAGCACTGGCAGCCTTCAATCTGTCCGATCCACCAAATCTCAACTCAGCAGTCTGTGAAGAGAAGAGTCAGGTTAGTGACGGACTAACGTGTCATTATGCTTCCTTCAGAGCTCTAGAGTATAATGCTCTATCACCTGTGCCTCATGACGTTCCCCTGCACTCCTCTGTATCTCTGATTGCTCTGGATGGATGTTAGATCTTCTTTATAAGTCCCTTCGTAGATGTCTGACTGACGTTTCATGTAGCTTTCACTTTTATCTCTGTGGAGGAAAAAAACAACAACACATCAGCAATTCATATTTCACTGTTTATTCCTGTTGGAAATTGCAGCGTTGCTCTGGACGGATTAATTCTCCTCTCATGCTCCACCTACCCGAGCCGTTTGCCCATGATTGTCTGAAGGAACTTCCTGGCAGAGATTTGGCCCAGCACCTTCCTGTAACTGTTTGTAAAGATGGCATCAGCGTGGCGTCCGGAGCTAAAGTCAGAGAGGGGACAATTATTGCACAACAGTATTCTTGAAGGCAGTTCAATTAAGCAGCAGCAACAACCAGACAGGTATGGAATGTATCTGTCAGTCCGTTTTACTATTATCCAGCTTAAAGGGCCAGTTCAATGAAATTACAAAAAAAAGGTAATTTCTTCTTCTTTATTATCGACCTGCACAACAATTACAGAGAAGCCGCCGATGGAAATGAATACCTTGGTTTCAGGCTCCCTCCAACAATGCTCGATAAAAATGTATTTAAAAAACAAAAATCATGCAAGTAAAAGCAAAATGAGAATCAAAGACATTAAATAGTGCAAGTTAAAATTTAAACATAAAGTAAAGTATTATGAATTTGTGCGAGACAGTATTGCAAATGAATAAACTGAAAGAAAAACAAGAATGTAATGAATGTATAATCATAATATATATATACACACATATATACATATACAGAGGTGTAAATAGTGTGTTAGTCTTATTGTCGGCAGGATGAAATGTATTCACCAGCCGTACATATAGTTTGGGTTTTATAGAAATCTTTCAAAAACCATATCTATTTGCATAGATATCACTCTTGTTTTTTTTGTTTTTTTTATTTGGGTAAAGCGACCATTTTAACCCTATGTTAGATCAGCCACTCAGTCCATATTAACACACTGACCGTAACTCTGCTTGCTCCCTGGGAGGACTCGTGTCGTCCTCGAGCTGCTCTGCTGGATTCTTCATAGAAGATGTCATCAGTATGGATGTGTCCCTCTGGCCGAACCTGAGAAATATCCTCGTTAACTAAACGATTGTAGAACGTTCTATTCAAATATCCCCACACACCATAAATGCATTCAAAGTTTTTTATGATGAAGATGGATTTCATCATAAAGATTTCCATATCTTATGGCAAAATGCTTTAGCTCTTGTAAAATGATGTGCTCTGCTGCTGCGGGCACAGGGCACATGTGATTAGAGTGCTGTGCAAATGTAACGTGGTGACTAATCCAGACATCTTGACCCTGTTTAGCATGACAAAATGCAGAGGGCACAGCTATGACATGCAAAGCAACCAAGTGAAAGGTAAAATATCATGCGCTTTGTGCATGAAAATGGTCACATCTTAAAAGCCCTGACACTGTGGTCAAGTCATTGTCCATCACCCCCTGAGCTCAAATCAGTGTCACGTTGTGTATCTTCTTCATTATCGGCTTTTTAATGTTAAAATGTTTCCCATTACACTCGCTGAAGCTTTCCAACCGCATAACCTGTCCTCTGGAGCTCAGCAACGTTTAATCATACAGAGGAGTGTATTCTGATGCAATCTGTCCGAATTCTACTCCAAAAAATGTTTTATCCAGAGTAATAATCTTCAAACACTTCTCAGTATACAACCAGTCATAATGAATAACTTAAAATCATCCACGAAACACGAACACAAAAAAAAATCAGCAATGGAAAGAATTTCAGTAAATCTTCCAGGACTTACCTAATGGACGGGTAGAGCGGGGAGCCCGATAAAGACATGACCAGGCAACAAAACAGCAGCAGTGCAGCTTTCTCCATCCTCACAGCCAGTCCTGGAGAAGAAGAACGGATAGCTAGAATAAATGACAGGAGTAGAAATTACATTAGGAAAAAAAAGAAAAAAGAAAAAAAGCTGAAACCACAGTTTCCCTCAACTAGCCTCATCGCTCTGCAGAAGGACCTGAAGTTGCAGCAGGCAGAGATGTATACTATGATGGACAACATCAACATTTAATCTAAAATATATTTGCTAATTACATGTATATAATACACACATTACATTTACATATAGAGTTACCTGGATATCTTTTTTTTTGTGTCAGTTCTGAGCGTCCCTGCAGTTGCACTTTATTTGGTGCTCTCCACTCTCATCATTTCTCACTGCCAGGAAAGGCTGGACAAAAGCAACACTGGAGCAGTACTGTTTGTTATCCCTCTATCCATGGTCAGCTTATATGTACCTGTAGCTCCCCGTCACTCCCACATCACACATGATCTTTCTCTCTCTCTCTCTGTCTCTCTCTCTCTCGCTGTCTCTCTCTCTCTCTTTCTGAGCTGTCATCGTGCTTCTTTCCCTTTTTGTCCTTCTCCCATTTTTTCAAATCCAAGTTTGTTTTATTGCCATGATTAAATACAGAAAAGCGTGTTGTGCAAGGTTTACAATGTAGGTATAATAATTCAGAATATAGATACAAAATGACACAAATGGTTGGTACATTACCACATAGTGTACTGTGATTTCAGACAAATAAAATAAAAGAATATAGGTGATAGGATGATATACAGTTTATAGTATATAGTAAATGTAATGGTAATTTTGACAGCCATTACTTTACATCCATTACGCAAATGTCATCCCTTAAATAAATTGTCTACAACTAGCACCTGTCAAGGAAAATACAAATGCACCTATAGACCTATGATCTAGTAGTATGATCCTAGTCTGTTATTGGACATGATGAACATCTTAATGCCTATTAAACAAAAAATAATTTGAATAAACAGCTCTTTGATACATTTTTGAATAGATTAAATATGTTTCATTAATTATTGCAAGGCTAAATACTGCATTATTTCAAAGCTTTACATTGTGCACACCTAATATTTAATAGTTGGTGCTACATCACGACATTGCAGTTCTCTTTGTAATTTGCATAAAACATGCAAAATAATGTCTATAATGTTTTGTCAATGATTTTAGAGACACAAACATTTTTTTTTTTGCCTTTGAAGATTTTCTCAGAGTCTACGATTACGGCAGATTGACATGATGATTCAGCAACTCTTAGTAAAATGGCAAAAAAGAATAAGGAAGGGCTGTCTCACAGCAGTGGAAAGGTTGAGAAGGCGTACAGGCTAGCAGATTGGTGGAAGAAAGGAGTTTGTTAATTGTGAAGTTTATTAAGCTATTGTTAAAATAAAGTATCTGTATAAAGTATTTTGTTTCCTGTTATCTGTATGGGAGAGGAGGAATGGCTGGTGGGTGGAAAAGAAAGAAGTGGGTCTTTGGGATGTTAGGTGTGAGACATCATCAAGGTTGAAGATCTAGGTTGTAAGATCTAGCTTGGATCATCAATTATCAGTGACTAATGGCGGAGGAGTTTAGAAACGATCCCGAAGCCGGATAACTTTGAAAACTCCGGGTAGTGTATTCGTGTGGACGGACGGAAACGCATACGTTTGGAAACGATGACGTAGACACCCGCGATCGACTACCAGGTTAATTTAACATGGACAACTGATTACAGCTGTTATTGTAGCGATCAGTGAGCGGCGTGAGAGAGAGAGAGATCAGTGAGCGGAGAGAGGCAGAGAGAGAGAGAGAGAGAGAGAGAGATCAGTGAGCGGAGAGAGGCAGAGAGAGAGAGAGAGAGAGAGAGAGATCAGTGAGCGGAGAGAGGGAGAGAGAGACCCGCAGCTGTAACAAACGTTAAGTCTGAAAAATAAAACTTATACAACTTTCCACAAACTGCATCTGTTTGAGTTTATAGAGGAAGATTTGAGAGAAGATCTTAAGTATCAAACACGTACTTACGATCATTAAAGACTACTTTATTACTCTGGTTACAAAATACGACAATCTACTTCCTGTTTACATCGGCGCATGCCCAGTGTACGTGAAGAGTCACGTGATATTCGTTTCCAGGCGTGTGGTGTGGACGGAGATCATTTCGGAAACGATGGCTGAAACGCCGTGTGGACGAGATCATTTTCGTTTGAAAACTTCGTTTCCAAATGAAAACGGAGTAGTATGGATGTAGCCTAAGTCATTCTCCTGAGGGATTTGGCACACTTCATGAAACAGCTGCCCCCCCCCCCGAAACCTCCCACATTCATGAGTAGAGTTGAAGTTTTGATCCAGTTAATGGTCAGTAATGTGGCATGATATTGACCTGAGGTTCACAATGTATGGCGATGATTGAAACTGAAAAAATGAAATGATTACGTTATTTAGTGATACTTTAGGACAGTTTCTTCAACAAAATGTTCACACTGTTAGAATCAGCCAATGGTGTCCTTTCCCTCCAGATGGTTGGTGATGTCAGGCTCCGTTTCTATAACAACACAGTCAGCATCTGTCACAGAAGTGCCTTTGTGGTTCATTGACCGGACCATACAGGGAGTCTGTGTGGGAAACTGAGCTCAACTTGTTACTCACACTGATTCAAGGCACGTGTCAAAAGACTCTGCTGCATGATCATTGTGTTGAGTTTATTCAAATGCCATGAATGGGTATCAAACTGGTTTGTAACATCATATTTTACAAAATGGTGCATTTTTTATGAAACAAAGCTTTATGAAAAAGTTTTTAAAAATGAAATAACTAATTTGTCAATTAGGATTTCACCTATTACATTTTAAGTTTTTGCTCAAATGAATATTAGAAAAATAAAATAATCAACTTCATTGTTATGCTGCATAATAGTCTGCAATCAAAATGTATTTGATGCTCCACGGCATGACTGTATGACTACCACTTCAACTGAAGATTCTGCAACATTAACAGACAGTTAAAAAAGAAACCAAGCAAGCAAGAGGATTTTTGCCCCCCCCCCCCAGTCCTCCATCTGTTCCCCTGAGATCTAACTATTGTCCCCCAGGCTAACAGTGAACATGCTGCTCCACATCCCTCATTGTCTCACCAAGCTTTCTGATTGGCTGAAACTGTGGGAAATTCCAACTAAACCAAGACCCACACATTCATATGGAGATGTGGGACTATAAATAGGTGGGATGAAGCCAGCAGACATCAGATCAGCACAGAGATCCAGACATGGCACCTACAATCACTGCAGCGATGACCAATTCTCAGGAGCACCTGACTCTGACCCACAAGGTAAATTGAAGATTCAAGAAGATTTAAATGTTGTCAGTGAGACGTTGTCTTTCTTCATGCTAACACTTTACTCCAGAATAAGTTTATTAATGACTTTGTTCCTCTTTCTGCAGCTCAGAAAGCCTCTGGTGGAGAAGTTACGCAGAGAGCGAATCAACAGCAGCATTGAGCAGCTCAAGTCTCTCCTGGGTCCAGAGTTCCTCAAACAGCAGCCAGACTCCAAGCTGGAGAAAGCAGACATCCTGGAGATGACAGTTTGTGTCCTGAGACGACTGCGGCAGCAGCAGCAGCATCCAGCTGTGGACTCAGCAGCTGTTGGTCAGGGCTACTCCAGATGTGTCCAAGAGGTGACACACTTCCTGTCCAAGGAGCAGGTGAAGACCCAGTCCCAGAAGAGACTGCTGAACCACTTCAGCAAGCTGCAGTCTTCCTCTGATCAGAACCTGAGAGAGGTTAGCTTCTCTCCTCTGAGCTCCACAGTCCAGACCAGCGTCACCAGAGACAAGAGTCCAGTCAGCAGCGCCCCCTGGAGGCCGTGGTAGACACCTACAAACTGGAGCTACTACCAGACAAACTGAGATGACCACATTGGTCAAAGATTACTGGAACTGAATTCTTAAATGTTATGAATTGTTCTTCTGTTTGTACAGAAGGTTGCATTAAGTTTATGTTTCCTTTGTGGAAGATGCAATTATTATTGTACATCATTGTACTTCATGTATTGGTGGAGTGGTATAAGTGATACATTTGTTATCTTTTGATTGTTATGGATCATTTTGATCAGAAACATTAGTTGTTTTGTTTTAACTGACTTCAATCGCTCTGATTACTCAAAACTGATCTGTTGTTAGATCAAATTGTTTATTCTTTTTTTCTAAAAGATTCACTTAATATCACACTGTCACAATTTTCCATTGACTGTAATGTTTTCTTTAATGAACATGAATGTATTTGGCAGTTATTAACCCGCATTCATTACACTGTGGTAATAACATTTTGATCTGTTTTAAGGTCCGTTTTTATTGTTTTGCTTTTATTTATTAAGAGCAAATTATTGTTTTTGTTTGAAAAGGCGTTTGTAGTCTCTTCTCAAATGTGTTTGTCTTTTATAAAGACAGTCAATCCTTTACTCTCTCTGAGTACAGTGTGTCTTGTAGAAATCTACAAGTTGTTGTTGTGATGTATCATCACATTTAGTTGGACTTGTCATACTTTCTGTGGCTCCTTGCGCCTTGTTGAATAAACAAACACTGCCAGCTGAAAACCTTGAGTTCTTGTGATGTTTTTTTCCATAGCTTTTAATAATATTTAATAACGTACATACATTTTCTCAGCTCTGTTCCCATTTCAAAATAAGTTAGAGTTTCACTCTTCACTATATATATATATATATATATATATATATATATATATATATATATATATATATATATATATATATATATATAAGACCCCCCCAATCCACCCCTTCATTTGTTCAGGGTAACATTATACAACAGAGACAGGTAACTGTTTTTGACATCTGATTATCATTTTTGTCTTATTTACATAAAACTATAGCACATAAAATAAAATAAATTTATAATATGTATAATATATTGTAATTTAGTTATTTAGATAAGACACAGGTTACATGACAAATACAATTTGTATTTCCAGTTCACCATTTCAATGAGAATTAGCATTAACCATTGCAGTAGCTCCTTAATCGACCAGCATCAATCCAAAACTCATGGAGTTTCATCCATGTGTTTTGTTCTTCGTCTATACAAAAGACACAGAGAGAGAGAGAAAGGTCAATGAAAGAGTCTCACACACAGACACACACGCATGCATGCACACACACGCACATATGCATGCACTCATCATCAAGGGTGTATTTTATGTTGGTTACACTTAGAGTTGATGGTTCAGGTCAACTCATGAAGCTATCAAAAAAAGTGCAGTTTGATTGGCTGACAGAATCATAAATATAAGACAAAAAAACATCACGTGAAATTGAAATATTTGAGTTTATTTCTTTGCAATTCCTATAGAACCTATATATTAATTATGACCCTTTTAAGTTGTTATCTATAAGTTTATTGTTTTTCTAAGCAGAAGAAAAATAATATTGTTGATTGTTTATTGTTATGCACCAGTCACCAAGTCAAATTCCTTGTATGTGTAACGTACTTGGCAATAAACGGTTCTGATTCTGATTCAGATTCTGATCTCAGAATCTGGAGAATTCTTACAATATAATCTCTGACATGGCATGTTTTGTACCTTTTCTTAATATTTTTGATTTGTTCTATAACAAATGCCTTGCATTTATTATTTGTCTGTGAGCACACTGAGGCAACTGCAAGCTGTAATCATGTGGAGGTGGGTTTACCTTTACCCTGCTTATCTCCTCTCCATCTGTCTGCGTGTGTGTGTGTGTGTGTGTGTGTGTGTGTGTGTGTGTGTGTGTGTGTGTGTATCTGCTGTTTGTGTAATAGGGGGCTCAGGTTTCCCAACTCCCCTCCTCTGAGCTCCCACAGCTCCCAGCGCGAGGCTGAACGTGCCCCGGTCACACGCCCTCCTCTCTCTCTGGAGCTTGGAGCCAAGGCGACACACGGCTTCCCACACTTCTGAATGCAGGCTGCTCAGCTGCAGGCACAATAGAAGTGTGTCTGCTCCCACAAAGCCTCGGGACGGTTCTCAGGCAGAAAGCCACTTCACACACAAACCATCTGCTTTAGCTGTAACTCACTGCTGAGACACAACCAACCAGAAAATATCACTTTCAAACATTAGTGCAGCTTTTGGATCTTGTTTTAAACATTGTTTTTAGTTATATTGTATTGGGGTGTAATGCATTTTCTATTTATTAATTTTATAAATGATTTTTTTAAAAACAGTTCCACTTTTAATACTTTTCAATACAACAATTTGTCCTTCGTATGTTGCAGATTTCTGTTGAGACATGACAATGTATGAAATTATTTAGGATATTTTCATTTCACTTCCCTACATTATAGTTATTAAAGAATCTTCATCATAATTGGCGCCCAGGCCTACGCATCACAAAAACAAAATTTTCCCGTGTCTACCTCAGGAAACACATTTTCCCACTGACCTCGCTGATGTATGGCATAAAGATAAAGCATCCCACCTGTTCTGTGTGACGGGCATTAAGTTCACTCTATTGTCCTGCTAGGAGCCCCCTGATTGGCTGGAAAAGCAGAGGGAGCGCAGCATTTAACGGCATAAATGCAGAGCAGCAGGCACCGATGTCAAAAGAGACTTCCTCCAAACCTCCTCAAGCAACACCAGAAGTTCCCACCACCGAGAAGTAAACCTTATCATGGCTCTCTACGCAGACCTCGCTCTTCAAGACAGCGTGAAGGAGCAGCTTTTTCGGTAAGCCAACGCTGCATTTCTTCAAATTCACAACTTTAAATAAATGTGTTCCTTGTATTTATTTGTATTAAGTTCTCTTTACTAAACTAAATTACCTTGTTTCTCTCAGGTGTAAACTCTACATGCTGGAGAGGAAATGCAGCAGCGGCGTGGAGAAGCTGAAGGCTCTGATTGGAGAGCACCTGCAGAACGGGATCCCCATTGCAGACATCCTGGAGAAAACAAAGTCCCTGCTCACATTGAAGAAAGCCCTGCTGTCACACAACGGCTACTCCAAATATTCAAGGGACATCTTACGTCTGTTTCCCGATGAGGAGGAGGACTTGGCTCCACTGTGCTTTTAAAGACAACGAGGAGCTGCAGTGAAAGAGTTGCAGTTTATTGATTTGTGAACTACAGACTTCAGTGACGCCAGCTGCATCTCTGTGTGGTGATCTGTTGACTGTAGATAAATGCATTGTTTGCGTTGCGACAAGCAGATCTACAGAACCTTTGTGGTTTTTATTTTAGCTTCAACAGAAGCCAGAGGAAGAAAGACGGAAACGTGGATTCAGAGGAGAAGTTGAAGAGAAGAAGAGTCCGTAGCTGACTTATTAAAACATGCTGTGCTGCTATTTGTGGGATTTATTATTCTCGTGATTGTAGTTTGTGTTGGAACAAGACCATGGAAGATAAATTGGGTCTTTTAACTATGCTGGAATTAGTTAGGACCAAGACGTTTTTAAAAGATTTAATTTAATAATCTTCAAAATCTATATAGATGAACTGCAGTATATTTTAAGCCAAACAGAGATATATGAAGCTATTGTTCCTGAGAAAATACTGTATAGGGTTATATTGCGTACAGTGCCTTACTGCCTTGTTTCAAGGTATGATGTACCATATCCTTAAACGCCATCCTTTCTTATGAAAAGGGATTTGTTATTGTTTTGTGTATGCCATGTATGCATATTCTTTGGTTTTATTCACCTGTTTTAATTGTATTCATCCAAAGTGGATTGAAATTTGTTTTGTTGCTTTTGCAGAAGAAAATAAATATGTAAGAAATTTAAGTCTTTTCATGTCACCTCATTCAAATCAGTCTTGGAGGAATACTTCATTAAAGTATTCAGAACATAATACAGTCGTATTCTGTACAGATAATTACATTTTGAAGATTGTTTGTTTATCAGTTCTAAAGTGGAACAAATGTTTTTTAAACACCATGAACAGCAGCATTTTTTGCTCCATGACCGGCCGACTACATTTACCCAAGCACTGTCCGTCAGTACAATTTTGAGATACTTGTACTTTACTTAAGTTCTTCTATTTTCTGCTAAACTTCTACTCCACTAAGTCACAGAGGCAAATATTGCACTTTTCTTTCCGATACATTTATTGAACAGCTTTATTAACTTTGCAGGTATTGATTATCAACACAAAATATAATCAACTAATACATTATTTATTTTTGCTGAATAAATCAGATTAACAAGAACATTAATTTTAACATTAATGCATCACTAATTATAGATAGATAGATAGATAGATAGATAGATAGATAGATAGATAGATAGATAGATAGATAGATAGATAGATAGTTACTTTATTAATCCTGCAAGGGGAATTTTTTGCGCTACAGCAGCATTTATGGTACAGGTAAAGCAATAAAAATAACAGAGTCAAAAATATGAAATATAAAAATGCACTATATATACAATAAAAATAACAGTAAAAATATGAAATATAAAAATGCACTATATATACAATGAAATAGAATAATATTAAATTAACTAACTAAACAGTAGTGCAAAGATTTTTTAACCAAACAAACAACAGTGTAACGATGTTATAGTCATGTGATTCATTTGGCCAGAGGTGATTTATTATAAAGGCTTATTGCAGTGGGCAGGAATGATCTCCTGTATCTGTCCTTGTGGCAGCGGAGCTGGGTGAGTCTGTTGGAGAAAGGGCTATGTTGTCCCTACAGTAAGTGGTGGAGAGGGTGGTCTGGGTTATCCAATATGGATAATAATTTCTTCGGTGACCTCCTCTCAATCACCTTTTCCAGACTGTCCAGTTTGCAGCCAATGATGGAGCCGGCCTTCTTAACCAGTTTGTTAAGTCTGTTGGTGTCTCCGGCTCCAATGCTGCTCCCCCAGCAGACTACGGAGAAGTACAGTGCACTGGCCACAACAGACTGGAAGAATGATAATGATAATGAAATGATATAATCATTCTGCATGATGAGGACTTTAGCTTTGATACTTTCAGGATATTTTAATGCTGGCACTTTTGTACTTTTACTTAGGTATACTTTTAAATGAAGGACTTTTGACCTACAGAGTATTTTTACTTTGTGGTATTTCTACATTTACTTAAGAAAAACATAAAAGGGGAAACCTGAACAAAAGGGTGGATAAACGTAATTAATTCCTATGCTTGCAGAAAGGACAAAGAAGGTTCAGTAAATGATTGATGATGATGATAATGTACTATGGCCTTTGAAATCACCAGATCTGAGAACAGTTTATCCACTCATCCCAGTTCTACCAGTATCTTTTAGAGGAACGGTGTTCCTCCCACCAGTAAAGAGGCGTGTTTGATCTGTGTCACTGAGACTGTGAGAGCTCACAGCTGAAGGGACCTTTTCTGGCTCATTGCTCATCATACGTTTGTGACATATCTTCAAGATGTGGAATTGCTGTGTCACAAAGACCAAACCCATCAATCACTGACCAGGTGAACAGTTTGTCAGCTGTTTTCATGCTCTCCATGTTATCTTATGTTTTAAAATACATTTGAAAAAATGCATTAGATTAAGGTCTGGTTCTTTATGTTCAGTAATTAACATAAGTTTGTAATAAAAAAGAGAAAACAACCTTTTTTTGTTTTGTTTTTTCTGATTGTTTTATTGCGCATCAGTTGGCATGAAGAGATACATTCACGTTGAGATAGTTTCCAAACAACAAGTCCTTCATTGAAGGAATGAATAACTCTGTGCTGTCACTCACAGAGTTATTGTCTTAATGACAATACAAAATGCGTCTGCTAGAAATGCAGACAGATGAGATGTTTAAAGATATACCCGAAAGTACATTTCAATAAACAGAATATGTGAACATCACATATAAATCTGAAACATGTTCAACATGATTAACAGAGTCTCCTAAATGGAGTGAAGTACATACGTCATTGTCAGTGTTACTGACAACATAAAGGCATTCCCATTGGGAACAAAAAAGTTTACTCCACAGAGCAACAGCTGGAAGAAGTGACTAACAAACAAAGTAGCCAACCTGCAAATATCACAGAACCACAGAATGTGGCCTTTACGGTCATACAGTTTAAACATTGCAGTAACATACAATAACTCTTCCAAATGAGACTACCACAAGAATTAGGACGAGGTTAAAAGTCAAATTTTTCTACAAGTCCTTGGGTGTCTACCACGGCCTCCAGGGGACGCTGCTGACTAAACTTTTGTCTCTGGTGATGCTGGTTTGGACTGTGGAGCTCAGAGGAGAGAAATCAGCCTCTCTCAAGTTCTGATCAGAGGAAGACTGCAGCTTGCTGAAGTGGTTCAGCAGTCTCTTCTGGGACTGGGTCTTCACCTGCTCCTTGGACAGGAAGTGTGTCACCTCTTGGACACATCTGGAGTAGCCCTGACCAACAGCTGCTGAGTCCACAGCTGGATGCTGCTGCTGCTGCCACAGTCGTCTCAGGACACAAACTGTCATTTCCAGGATGTCTGCTTTCTCCAGCTTGGAGTCTGGCTGCTGTTTGAGGAACTCTGGACCCAGGAGAGACTTGAGCTGCTCAATGCTGCTGTTGATTCGCTCTCTGCGTAACTTCTCCACCAGAGGCTTTCTGAGCTGCAGAAAGAAGAACAAAGTCATTAATAAACTTATTCTGGAGTAAAATGTTAGCATGAAGAAAGACAACATTTAAATCTTCTTGAATCTTCAATTTACCTTGTGGGTCAGAGTCAGGTGCTCCTGAGAATTGGTTATTGCTGCAGTGATTGTAGGTGCCATGTCTGGATCTCTGTGCTGATCTGATGTCTGCTGGCTTCATCCCACCTATTTATAGTCCCACATCTCCATATGAATGTGTGGGTCTTGGTCTAGTTGGAGTTTCTCACAGTCTCAGCCAATCAGAGAGATGGTGAGACAATGAGGGATGCAGCATGCTGAATGGTTTTATTGCCTGGGGGACAATGGTTAGATCTCAGGGGAACAGGTGGAGGACTGGGGGAGGGGGGGAGGGGGGGGGGGGGGGGGGGGGGGGGGGGGGGGGGGGGGGGTGATGGACGGAGACTCTCAGAGCTCTGTGTGAATCTGGGAAAGTGGTGACCCTGTAGAGAGAGCAGCAGATCTGCTGGCTGATGCTGGATCAATGACTTTGACCACACGCTCATCATCCCATCACACACGTTAGAGACTGATAATGAAATGATGTTACATTTTCTTTTTATCTACAACTGAAAGTGGATTTATTTCTGTTTTGTACGTACAAGCCTTATTAAACTTAACAGTAACATTAATACATAAAAAAATTCCTCTAGCTTGGTTTCTTTTCTTTTTTTTTAACTTGGGTGGTTTACAACTAATAATATTAATGATACATCAGATTTATTTTTCAAAGATCTCAAAGACAGATGCAAATTGGATAAAATGAGGAAACAAGCAGTAAACTCTAGTACTGTTAGGAAAAAAGATAATAATCAAATATTAATGTTGCAGACTCTGCAGTTGAGGCGGTAGTCATACTAAACTTAAAGTGACACTCGCTTGGATGCAATGGAACCTTTTTATTTTATAGTTTTCAAACTCAAATCTTTTTGTCAACAGCTGGATGAAGATGGTTTCATCATGTTTTAAATATATTTTGATTGCAGGCTATTAAGAATAAGCTCTAACTTCAAATTCATTGTCTCATTGCAGCATAACAAGCACCTGATTGATTCAGGAGTAGACACCCTTTTATCCATCACGTCAACATAAACAGGCTGGAATGCAGAGGAACAATTTGAATGTAAAGGAGGGGTGGGGGGGCTTTTGAATGTTCATTAATCCTTAGCATGTCTGCATTCCTGGTAGACATTTTACAAAAGCCTGGTCAGGATGACAGGAATTTCCATTTGGAGGCAGTGAGACAAAACTCGTAAACTGACTCCATAATTAATGTGATGTGCAAACAGACACACTTCATTTGTTCTTGGGAGCGCTGAATGGACAGAGTGTGGGAAAGCAGGGAAAACTCACTCACAGAGCCGCAGTGGGACAAAAGAGACAGACATAGATGTCTGTGAGCGGGGGAGGACTTCTTCTCTACTGAATTTCAAATGTTTATGTTTTTTTACTCTCTAGACTTCATAGTATACTGAGATTATATGTTTAAATATTCATAGTAAAATAACCCACTTGGAAAATGTTTAGTTTCGGTTGTTTGTTGAAAGAAATTCAATACAATTTTGATTCAAATTAAATGTTGCTGAATTATCAAATGTGCATTTTTAAATATAATTATAGTATTGTTTAACTTTAAAAAAATTTGAAACATATTTTAAACCAAAAATACACAGCCTCAATCTTTTAAACAAAGAAGATACATAAACACCATACCTTAACCCTCCTTATTTAGCATTCCTGCACAGTATATAAAAATGTAATAAGTGACATGAAACGGCAGATATGAGTGTTTACTAATAGATTTGTCAACAACTATAACTCTTCCTCAAGCCCCCATCGTTTGAGGCTTGTGTGTGAACAGATAATGGATTATAATGCTGTATGAAAATAGTTATAATTATATAAACTGATAACTGATGTTATAATTGTCGATGAATACTGTACCTTATTGAACACTTCAAAATGTCCTTTTAGCTGCTTGCAATTACACCACAATGTGTTTTAAACGATTTATTAAAAGTGTTTAGACTTCTTATTCAAAAATATGCAGTTTAAAGCTCTGCGTTATTATGAAATCTGCACCAAAATACATCTGGCTGGTTGGTTGTTACATTACATTACACGCACTGGCTACATTCCCAGTCAAAATATTTGTGTTTATTTGTCCTGCTCTCGTCTCCTAATTGAGGAGTGTCTAAACAACAAACGTTCCCCTCGGGGGAGAGCTGGGAGCTGCTTGTGTGGGGATGAATTAGCATTTAACAAGGCACATGTCTATTGTTGAGCGGGAGCTCTGTCAATAGACCGAGTGTGGGAAAGCGGTGAGAGCAGAGTCACAGTTCAATGTGATTAGCATCCTCAACCCCACCAGCACCTGACTACTCTCCGAAGGGAGTTGGCACACTTTTTCTCTCCTTATTCTCCTTTTTTTTCCTCTCCTGTATTTCTCTCCTGGCCCGTCTCTCTCTCTCTCTCTCTTTGGTCCCAACTCGATAACTTTTGCCAACTTAATTTCCCCTCTGTTTATAAGGTCATTATTTCAATGTAAGCCTCTTTTTCTATTGATGAATGCCAAACTGGCACGGCAATGTCGGCCTTACAACAAGGGTTATAAAGACTTGCATCATGTTTGGACATACGTGTACCTTTGTCTAATTTCCAAGTGTATAAGGAAACCTTTTAATAAATTGGCTATACAGATAAAAAAGAGAGGGAATTTTAGTTTTAGAAATAAATAAAAAGTGAATTTGGTATTTCTTTTAATGAATTACCTGTAACCTTATTTCCATTCAAACCCCCTTCACTTTTTTTGACATTAAAACAAAGCCACTGTCATTGTTTTCTTCAAGATGGTTTGTGGAGTCAAGTTGTGCCCTTTTCTCAGTGGAGGGCCGCCACCCGCCACATGAGCCATTCAAACGGCTTCTGTGGTGCACTGATCACAGCTCCCAGTGTGAGAAACTCACCACTTCTTCACTCACTGGAACAAGACAGAAGCCACATCTGTTTCATCTGGACAACTTTTTCTGAATGAGCTTGACTTTACTGTATTACAAACTGATCACAATATATGAACGAATCACATTTACTACTACTTGCAAGATTGTTGTTTCTGCTTAAAAACATTGAGGTGCCTGTTCATAATAATGTAATATATCTTTAAGGGGAGACACCTGCAGGCAAAAACAATGATTTTATCCTTTTGGACCCTAGACCGATTTTTAGGCCCTCAGCTTGAAAATAGCATACCCATACGATAATGAGTGTAGCGTTGCAACTGTAAGGGCTATATTAATACTTTTGGTATTAAAATAACCCTAACACTTGTGAGATGTGTTGATATGTGTAAATATCAGTATATATGTTACTGGTTAAGATTAAATTAAGATGGCACACAACACAAATTTAAAATTCTAATTTTTGACTGAAAAAAAAAGCAATTTCAGAATATTTCTTTACTAGAAATCATGTAGATCCAAGCTTTCCAGCTCTCCCAGATCATAGAACTATATGTTGAGGGTCTCTAAACAAAGTTTTACTTTGATATAGTGAAGCTTTATCTAGTACAAACAACCTAACGTGACTTTGATTGACAGAATCCGTTAGCCAATCAGAAAATAAAAACTACCCGAGTGTCAAATTTCTCAAATCCGTTTTGCTGAGACGTATAACCCTGCCCCTTCCGCTAGCAGGCACACGAGGCACACGAGGCACACGACGGCAGCGCCAGCTTTGAATTCACAGAGAGGGGGATGAGCTTAACAGATTGATAGTAAACATGAACGGATTCATTTTTGCTGCAGAACATCTCAAAGTAAGGAGCTGATTTATGATGTGATCGATTATGCGGATTATGATGATGGCTTTGTTTTGTAAGTAAAACTGCGAGGCTGTGTCGTAGCGGAATGTGAAAAAATGGCTGCGACTGTCTGGTCGCTAGCGATCTCCGGAGCGAATGGGTGTTAGCATTGAATTCATTTTTCAAAACGTTATTGGCATAAATGTGGCGAGTGGGACTGCCTAGGGGGCGCTATATTGATTGTGTTACTTGGTATTATACGTAGCTTTGTCATATGTTGTGTTTGGAGTGTGTACAAACAGCTGAGATGACTTTGTAGCGCAGGAGCTGCGGTTTGAGCAGGTATGTGGCATCATTATATTCATTGCTGATGAGTGCACGTTATGAGTGGATTCAGTTTTGGATGCATGCGTTGCCCCCGCCGGTGGGGGCGCTCGGGCCAGATTGGTTTTAATTAACTTTTAAATTTTTGGATTTCGGGCTATTTTTCAGACTAGTGAAAAGAAAACATCCAAAATAATAATTGTCTTAATGTAAGTAATCAACTGGGGAAGTTTAATGGTTATATCTTAGTTCCTTTTTTTTTTTACCCTATTCATCTATTATTTTAGGAAACATATCTTGAAAGGCTATTTTCCCTGAGTGAGTTTTTTTTTTTTTTATCAAACTCTGACCCAGAAGTCTCTTACACTTACATACACCAAACATACACCAAACTTTCCAGTTTCAAAAAAAAATATTTGTCCTAAAGCTATATTCAACTGGCAAAGTTTCATGGTGTATCACTCAGATTCACATAACAAGGTCAATTTATAATTTATCAAGGACTGATACTTTAATACCCCAGAATGCAACAACCCCCCCTTCCCCTGAGATCCAACCATTGTCCCCCAGGCATTAACAGCAATAAGTGTGCTGCATCCCTCATTGTCTCACCAAGCTCTCTGATTGGCTGAGACTGTGGGAAACTCCAACTAGACCAAGACCCACACATTCATATGGAGATGTGGGACTATAAATAGGTGGGATGAAGCCAGCAGACATCAGGTCAGCACAGAGATCCAGACATGGCACCTACAATCACTGCAGCAATGATCAATTCTCAGGAGCACCTGACTCTGACCCACAAGGTAAATTGAAGATTCAAGAAGATTAAATGTTGTCAGTGAGACGTTGTCTTTCTTCATGCTAACACTTTACTCCAGAATAAGTTTATTAATGACTTTGTTCTTCTTTCTGCAGCTCAGAAAGCCTCTGGTGGAGAAGTTACGCAGAGAGCGAATCAACAGCAGCATTGAGCAGCTCCAGTCTCTCCTGGGTCCAGAGTTCCTCAAACAGCAGCCAGACTCCAAGCTGGAGAAAGCAGACATCCTGGAGATGACAGTTTGTGTCCTGAGACGACTGCGGCAGCAGCAGCAGCATCCAGCTGTGGACTCAGCAGCTGTTGGTCAGGGCTACTCTGTGTGTCCAAGAGGTGACACACTTCCTGTCCAAGGAGCAGGTGAAGACCCAGTCCCAGAAGAGACTGCTGAACCACTTCAGACCCAGTCCCAGAAGAGACTGCTGAACCACTTCAGCAAGCTGCAGTCTTCCTCTGATCAGAACCTGAGAGAGGCTGACTTCTCTCCTCTGAGCTCCACTGTCCAGACCAGCATCACCAGAGACAGGAGTCCAGTCAGCAGCGCCCCCTGGAGGCCGTGGCAGACACCTGCAGACTGGAGCTACTACCAGACAAACTGAGATGACCACATTGGTCAAAAGTTATTATCAGACATAATATTTTGAAATGTAATAGATATGTGTCTGTGCAAAGTGTTTTAATTATCCTCAAGGTAATATTGTATGGACATTTCCATTTATTTTTGGGAATATTTTTTTGAAGAAAAAGCATAACAATGTATTCTATGAATACTAAATATCGTTGTATTGATTTATAAATATATTCAAATGTTTGGCCGATATTGGCCAGAATTATCACAACTGCCTTACAGTCCTATAAGTCTTCTATCAAGATTGATTCAGTGACATGGAAATTGGCAAATCTTAGCTACTTTCTGGTAGCACTTTGTGCTTGACTGACTACTTTGTAAACGATTTTTGACCCATGTTGGATCTTGAAGTTTTCTGTTCTGTCACCAACATGTTCTGTTGTGTCAAGTGAAAATGAATATCTGGAAGTTATTTTCTCTCAGTGTAAGAGAGAGTTGGTTCACTGTGTTTAGCTTGTACTAAACGATTCCCTGTGTTTTGTAACAAATACTGGAGCTGTTACCTCTACTCTATTTGAGTACAATGTCTTCAACTACACCTTTTTGCTGTGATGCATCATCACCACTAGTGCCTCTATGATGTCGATGGTTCAATATTGTTGAATAAAAAACATCAACAGAATCTTGAGCTGTGTCACTTCCTAATAACAACATATCTGATTAATATTTTTTTATTGGGGTTTATTGTACTGGGCAGTATATGTTTGTATACCTCAGTCTGTTGTCAACTGCAGGATCTCTTATTGGTAACTTTAAGTTTATAATACGGCTGAGCAGTACCCTCTAGTGGGTGGTTTCTATATGTACACTTCAAACAAGAGAGTAAATGCATTACCTAATGTAGTTTTAAAATACAACAAAAAGCTTTAGGATTGGTAAAAACTTTGTCTCTCTGCATCACATATATTTACTGTATCAGCCTGGTCCAACTTTTCATTCACTGCTCCATTTCATCATCAAATGGAAATATTTGACACGTCTTGTGCATCATTAATACATATTTCCATAGAAATCTGGAGAGACACCTTTTTTTGTATTATTAGACACCTTGGGATCTCCTCAGATTTGAAAATAAGGTCATGTGGGTTTTAACAAAGTAAAAGTAAATTAGTTTTAAATTAGCTGGGTTCAACAGGCAAAACAATTAGTTAAGAGAAGTAACAGGCTACATTAGCTGTTACTCCACCTTTAACTAAATAAGTAGTTTAGTAAAAATGGAGCAACTCATTATTTTTTTGTTTATAGCTGCCACACATTCAAATATTCAGTGTGAGCAATACACAATACAACGTCATCATCCATTGTTACATCAAAAGATTAATAAGCAACTTTTTACTTTTTTGATATGCACCAATTACACCTGAAAACACAGGCCTGGCAGTTGTCTACTCCTTTATTAAATCATTCTTGACAGTTTAGAGTAGACAACTGCAAATAACTGTCAATAAGTAATTTACCAATTCACTCTTTTCTTTAGACGTTAATCAAGTTATTTAAAAGAGTAGGAAAGTCTTTAGAAAATCTTTCCGCCCCCAATGTCTTCTACGTTGATGTTGACTGAAGTGTTTACAGGAAAACACACACGCCTCACAGTGTAAGCGTATGCTGATTGGACGACTGCGGCCGCGCACGTACGCACGACGCGCACGCAGCGTCAGATCGTTGCCGACCATGGCGGAATGTGGTGGGCTCCACAGCAGTACAAGTAGACACACCATGGATAAAAGCATTATTCTCCCGCCTGACGAAATATTCCGCAACTTGGAGAATGCAAAGCGGTTTGCGATAGATATAGGTACCTGGGGATATAAACGTTTTCTTTCTTTCTTTAGCCACTTTTGCGTTAACACAGCTAACGTCCGTGTTTATCGACCAGCTATGCCGCAGCCTGATACTATGACAACACATGACTTTAAAGTATAAGTAAACAAGATCAAGCTAACTTTAGCCGCTTGAATTCATGTCTAATTCGAGCCTGTTTGCCTGTTTTAGGGTTATCTTTAGCTGATAACACGGACGTGTACCAAACAAACCTGGCCAACTTTAACAAGTGCAACAGCGTTGGTGTTAGCTGCTAGCTAGCTGGTGTTGAGGTTTTCGTCGTCTCTGTTTTAGCTAACGTTACAGTTTCACAGTTCACCAGGTTCAGAGCCTGATTGTCCTGGCTAAAGGGTTTCTTATCGGACATTGTCCGTGCTGTTTTGCTTGAACAGGGGGATCTCTCACGAAGCTCGCCTACTACTCAACAGTACAACACAAGGTGGCCAAAGTGCGATCTTTCGACCACACTGCAAAGGTAATAAACGTTATCTGCTTTACATCAGTGTCTGTAAAAGCTGCGGTGTCATGGGTTACATGTTAGCCGGCCGGCAACAAATGTCGCACCGCCAACAAATAACCTAACATATGGTAGCTTAATGAGTAGCTAGATCATGTTTGTTCAGAGGTTTCTAGCAGAGGTTATGTTTCTAGCAGTGTATAATGAAGAATTCACCCTCTCTCCTCTGTGTTACCGTCTCGTGCCTGTGTCTCCAGGAGGCTACCGGTGACGAGCTCTATGAAATATCTGTGCAGGAAGAGGTCACTGCACGGCTGCACTTCATCAAGTTTGAGAATGCGTACATTGAAACGTGCCTGGACTTCGTCAAGGACCACCTGGTCAACACGGACACCAAAGTGATCAAGGCCACAGGCGGAGGGGCGCACAAGTTCAAAGAGCTCATTGAGAGGAAGCTCGGACTCAGGTGAGTGCACGGACTATTGTTTCTGTGCTCTAGACTAGATGCTGCATAGACAGAACGGGAGGAGGCGAAGATCTGGCACATTCCAGATGATTTAAATTGGAATAAACAATAGTCATCTCTCCTGGCTGTAACTCGCTGTCCACTTCCTATGAAACAGAGGACAGACTTGATTGTTCAGGAGGCCATGTTTAGACTATTCTGAAAAGTATACACTGTATGCTGGCTTGTAATCTTTGTGTGACGACAACAGAGCGTTCACGTTGTTTGTTCAGCTTTCCAGTTAAATGTGAGTCTAGAGGTTTAACTCTGAGAAGGGGAGCTAATACATGAAATCGGCTTTATTGTTTGTTTTTTTCAGCTTGTGTGGCTGCAGACGGCTGCTCTGTCGAGAAAACTGCTAATTTGTAGTAAAACTGTAAAAACAAGGGAGATTGCACATTCTACTTAATGATTTACCAGATGGAGGACAAACTCTTCTTTTCTGGATATATTTCACATTTTGGCTGTCGATGATTCATTCTAATGGATTTTTTTTTTAATGTGCTGCGTTTGTGGCAGAGTGGACAAGGAGGATGAGATGACCTGTCTCATCAAAGGCTGTAACTTTGTGCTAAGGAACATCCCCCACGAGGCATTCGTGTACGCCAAGCATGCCGACTCTGAGTTCCGCTTTCAGACGACTCAACCCGACATCTTCCCGTACCTGCTGGTGAACATCGGCTCCGGCGTGTCCATAGTCAAGGTAATAACCAGCCAATCAAAATGTTGTCAGTGGTTCAGACAAGTAGACCTCCCTGTTGAATCATTTAAAGTAGAGCAGTCAGGATTAGTGACGATGTGCAGCTGTTTTATCGAAGTAAACCATTATATTCTGGTTTTATCAAACTAAAAACAAAAAAAAGCAACATCTCGCTCTCTCCCTCATCAACAGGTCGAATCAGAGGACAAATTTGAGCGAATAGGAGGAAGCTCAATAGGCGGAGGGACGTTCTGGGGCCTTGGAGCGTTGTTAACCAAAACAAAGGTATCCCAAATATCTTGCTCTAGTTTTACTGTCGGGTTACAAGTCAACCAGTTATGATCGGTATCTCAGTGCAATATTTCGTTCCCTTAAACATTGTGAACTTTACTCTTTTTTTTGTCTCCTGCAGAGATTTGACGAGTTGCTGCAGTTGGCTTCAAAAGGGCAGCACACAAGCGTCGATATGCTCGTCAAAGACATCTACGGAGGATCCTACGGGTCTTTGGGCTTGACTGGAGATCTTATCGCGAGCAGTTTTGGAAAATCTGCTACTGCTGACAAAGGTAACACATGGGCTCATTGATTTTAAGGCTGCTCTGTAGCGTTATAAATGTATATATATGTATGTCCAGGTTAGTGTAGTAACAAACTGTATAGACACACTTTATACATTGGTATGTGCAGTTTATTTGATTGATTTGACCAAAACATACATTTAAACGGTACCACAAGCTTCTTTTGAGTATCAAAACACGATGTGGACTCTCATTGAAATATATTTCAATGGTGAGAAAGTGTCAGCATTAGCATTGAAACCTAAACAGCTACTGCACAAACCACAACAGTATAATCAGAATTTTGCAAACAGAAAATAGTTGATAGCTAAATCTGGCATAAATCGCCTCCAATCATTTTGAGATTGATATCTTTGTCCTTGTCTATGGTCCTTGTTTAATAAAGACTATTGATGATAATAATAATAATAGTCTAACTGTAGTTTTCCCCAATAAATGGTAAAATACACTACATCAGTTCAATCCTCACACTTCACTATTGAAACTCATCTTAACCTGACACTGCAGGTTAAGATGGCACTGGATGGCAGCACGCAACAGAAATGATCAAAGCAAATTCTGCTGCTGTTGTTACCGAATCGGTGTCCCAATGCTCATATGATTTTGTTATTCTGTATACTTCCATTGAACAGAAGGAAGTTAGTCAGAAGCTTCCCAATATGAATACTGGAAAAGTTTTACAACCACTGAGGAAGAGTTCCTCTGTTGTTCTGTTAATATGTCAGTGGCCGTATTTAAATATTCAGATGTCAGACCTTTCAGTTCTATATGACTCCGTTCTACATTGTAGGGTTCTCTAAAGAAGACATGGCCAAGAGCTTGCTGCATATGATCAGCAACGACATCGGGCAGCTGGCCTGCCTGTATGCCAAACTCCACAACCTGTCCCGAGTGTACTTCGGAGGCTTCTTCATCAGAGGACACCCTGTCACTATGCACACGATCACCTACAGCATCAACTTCTTCACCAAGGCAAGGCCTCTTCCTTCGCTGGCCTTAAAACAATATAAACACATTCCACCATGAGGACATTGCGTCTCTGTGCCTTACAAGAGTCCCCTGAACTTGGTTTGTTATCAGCTGAACTTCACCTACAGCCCAGTTTTTTAATGTCCTCCCGTTCTTTTTGTTTTGTAGGGTGAAGTTCAGGCCTTGTTCCTAAGACACGAAGGCTATCTCGGAGCCATTGGAGCATTTCTTAAAGGAGCAGAGGAGGACAGTAAGGAAAAACGCACAAATGCACAATTACGTTTTTTACTTACATTTTTACATAAATACATTGAACTGCCATGGCAGAATATAGAAGCATTGACGTACTACAAGGACCAATAACAGACGAAGGTTTCTCTGACCAGAGCTGATTTCAAGCCACCTAGCTTGGCGCCAAATATTTTGAAAATACAAATGTTAAATAATAATAAAATGCACTATAATTCAAAAACTATGAATGTGTAATTGCATCTTGTACCCATCTAGATCCAAACCAGTACAGTTGGGGGGAGAATTACGCGGGAAGCTCGGGCCTGATGAGCGTTTCTCCAGACATGAATCCCATGCAGCGTGCACGCAGTGGAACGGTGAGTGATCAGACTAGCATGCGCACAAGGAGCCCTCTTAGACCTCATGACCTGTTCTCACTCTGCTGCCGGCTCATTGGTTTTTATTTCACCCACCTTCTTCCCTTTTCTTCCAGAAATCATCAAATTTCTCATCTTTTTTTTACCTTTAATTTAACTTTTGATCTCCTTTATGGAAGCACCATCATCACTGTTCTCATTGAAACCATGAACATCAAACAAAGACATTTATTAATCTTTATTTTCATTTCCTCTCCACACAGACACACACACACACACACACACACACACACACACACACACACACACCTCTGTCTACCTAACCCTCTCCTTCAGTTTCCAGTAAGTATCTCCGTCTGCCTCACTGGTGTGCTCTGGTTTGATAACTGGTGGCTCCTGGTCAACGTTACAATTTATTTATGTCACTTTGTTCACTGCAGGTTTTTTTTTTTATATAGTTTAGCTCTGATTTTACTGAAAGTCTTGCTACTGATTTGTCCGTAACTAACTCAACTAACCAAGTTCCTGCTTTTCCTGAGCTTAGTTTTCTAGTTTTCATTAGTGCAAAGTGCGAATTAAATATTAGCTCATCTTTGTTGACTTGGAGTATCGATTGTGTCCCTCAATTAATAAATCTACTGGCTTTCACTAGCTTTTCAGATTAAATCTTTCTAGAGCCTTTCCTGCTTTTTGTTGCATATTACAGTGTTTTTCAACCCTTTCTGAGCCGCGGCACATTTTTTACATTAAAAAGATCCCGCGGCACACCAACAACCAAAAAAGTTGTAAAATGACACATTTAAGCATAATACAGCAGGCGTATGCCAGGCGTGTCAAACTCAATGACAGAGAGGGCCAAAATTAAAAATTGGGACTACTTGAGGGCCAAATAGGGTCAACATTTAATAAACAGGATAGAAGGGATATTGGACAAAGTGCAAGAAGAACACATGTTTTGGTAGGCTACATTCTTTTATGCATACGTACCAGAGCCAGAGGCATCTTCTCTTGGCTGCCAGTTCATTAATATCCGGGGTTAAGTTCTGTGCTGTGGAAACCCTCAAGATGAATGTGAAGGTTAGGGATAGGGTTAGTGAGATGACTCCTATGTGGGTTTGTGTTCATCTTCATCACAGAAAAAAGCTGCTCTCATAGGTATGTGCTTCCAAACATGCAGAGCATTTGAGCAGTATGTAGGCGGAGTTGAGGCATCACTTCGGGGATGAAGCGTGGACACCGTGCAGCGCCCACAGAGTCACACTTTGCCTTGAGTGTGTCATTGCGCTGGAGGTCTATCAACTCCATTTGGATGTGCACAGGTGCTCTTTCCACGTCAACTGCAAACGGATTGCTGAGCAGTTTGAATTTAAATTTCTGAGCTGCAAAGTCGGCAAATCGTAGACTGAACTCTGTGCCAAGTGCGCCCAGTTTATCAGAAAAATGCGCAGTCGGGAACACAGCTGCGGAGACACGGTTTGGCTACACGGAAAGTGACCCAAGTTTCCTTGCTGCATCCGAGTCTCCCACAGGCGCAGCTTGGCTTGGAATGCTTTCAGTGCATCACACATGTTTGTGATCACACGTCCCCGTCCCTGAAGCTGGAGGTTTAGCGCAGTGAGATGCTTCGTTATGTCGCACAAAAAGGCCAGCTCACATCGCCACTTTTCGTCCCGGAGCTCTGTGGTGTGGCGGGCCAGTTATGATAGACATATGACTCTCGCGGGCCGGATATAATTGTACCGAGGGTCGGAATATTTGAGTTTGACATGTCTGATATATGCTGACAATTTAATGACAAGTCTCTCAATTTATTGATCCTTACTAGACTTTTCTTCTGGGTTAGAATGTTGTCCAGGGCCCATCGCTGTTCGTCTTGTCACCACAACCTCTCCCGCGCGTCATTTAATTCTACCGTCTTAAATGAACATGGTCATTATTGCGCTACCTACTGCCACCCACTGGCATGGAAGAGTATTTATTACTTAGCCAAGCACTATATAGCAGGCTCAGATGCTCAACAATGGCAAATTATTTGCAGCAACTAAATAATATTATTTTGACTTGATTAAGTGAAATTGGACATTTTCCCACGGCACACCTGACCATCTCTCACAGCACACTGGTGTGCCGCAGCACACCGGTTGAAAATCACTGGCATATTGCATCTTCTCTGCTTTTTTTCTTCTCTTATAAAAAAGTACTAACATGACTGAAATATTATGACATATGTCCTAGAATAACAGAGTGATGGCTGGAGTAGGCTTTTATGTTTGACGAGCTGCAGCTGTGACAGCGTGGTGTCTTCTCTGTCTCTTTGTTGGGTCTAGTTCGACATGTTGGAGATGGACCGTCTGGAGAGGAAGCTGGTGAATCTGCCTCTGCTGCAGGATGCTTCATCGTACATCCCCGACACCGTGGACCTCACCGAGGATGCTCTGGCCCGCGAGTACTGGCTGTACTGCTTCGAGGAGGCCCTTGACGGGGTAGGGTGGTGGTTCGTGGTTCGGAGTTAAATAGCAGCGTCTGAAATTAAGACGTGCTGTATAGACAGTTATTCTTGAAGGCAACAGTTTTATGAAGAATTATGAATTTCAGTCAATGAGCAGGTTTTAAACTGATAATCTGCAATAAATCTCATCCTCCTGATACGGATTTGTGTCTATAAATCAGATGAACATAATTGCGAATTAAGAAAGAAGCTTCCAACAGAATTTCTCAGTTACCATTGATATTCTACACCGCTTACAATTTTTATTAATATAAAGCTACATTGTATTTGCGTTGTATCATATCGTATCACATGATCTACGTTTAGCCAGTTAAACACAAACCTATTAAAACAAAATAAGCTCAGAAAAGGACGCAACTTTTGTGTTTCCCACTACTAGATTTTGTTATTTTTTTTTCCCACTCTGTTCACGGCCGAGGTTGTGAAAACATTGCTGATTATACGGTGTTCTTGTTGTTGTTTTTTTCCGGAGCAGGTGGTTAAGAGAGCTTTGGCAAGTCAGCCCGACATGCCGGAGGCGGCCGAGCGAGCAGAGAAGTTCCGGCAGAAGTACAGACACAAGCTTCAGACCCTTCGCCACCAGCCTTTGTAAGACCCGCTGTAGTTTTTGTGCACGTGCACGGCTTATCAGTTTGACCCCAGAGGTTGCTTCCAGTAGACTAAACCTCAAGACTTTTTCTACAACGTTTGCATTAGTTTCATGTCTTTATACCTGCTGTCACTGCCTATGTCAATGAAAAAGGGGAAGTCTGTTAACTGTGTCAGTCGTATAAATTTAGTCAATAATGTATTAGAATAAACCGTGACAACACGATGTGAACATTTAAGCTATTGTTGAAATTCGTCCAAAAAACCCTGCTAAATGCCATATTTTCAGAAATGAGCTCTGTATTTAAATAGAGTGTTTAAAATGTCAGTTTGACAACGTTTTTTAGAACATTATGTCGAGCCAAAAATATGAAATATCAATATCAACCGCCGCAGCCCTTGTTGTGTGAATGCTTTTCTCTCTGGCTAACGTAGAGTGCTTCTCTCCTCACCCAGTGCTTACGGATCCCTCACTGTCAGAAGCCTGTTAGACACCAGGGAACACTGCTTAAACGAGTTCAACTTTCCTGATCCCTACTCTAAGGTCTGAGCCAAATCCATCCACCTTTTCTTGTCTTCTCTCTGCCTCCTCTTTGCGCGCTACACAGCTGCTCTGGCTTTCATCTGACTATGTTTTCACACAGTGT